>NW_022475058.1:0-290873 GCF_009193445.1 Aspergillus pseudotamarii | reverse complement strand
TTTTTTTTTTTTTTTTTTTTTTTTTTTTTTTTTTTTGGTTGGTATTGGGGAGGGATGTGTGTGAGATTGTCGTATGTATATTAATATAGAGGGAAGGGTAGTAGTATCGATAAGGCTGAGAGAAAATGTGGAGTTCTCTGGGTGACAATAAATACATACGTCTGTGTACTCTCCGTATCGCTCATTTTCTATGAAATCACTCAATCATGAATATTGTCCGTTCTGTCCGCCTGTCTGTATATGTATGTATGTATGTATGTAAAGAAGGGAAAAAAAAGAGATGAAGGATTCTACACCAGGTAGAATAAGAATAAGAATTAAGGTGAAAAAAGTAATATAAAAACGATCCCCTTCCAGGATCTCACTTCCTCTTATATTCTACTTTCATGTAGGGTTTAAATTCCCACCAAGACGCAAAAACTGGACCGTTCGTATTCGTATCCACCGTAAGACCGCGCCCGAGGCAGCATTTGATTTGCGCGAGTGGGAATTTCTGTCTGCCTAGTCTGGCCTAAACAGGGAAAGGAGGATTTTTCGAGCTTAAGTTATTTCGAGCCTTTTGTTGTCTTGGCGGGGGATCCACTGGGCTGACTTTGCGTCTGGCCGAGGAGTTTATACTCTTTTTGGCAGATTATGCGGATACGACGGTGTGATTGAAGTTCGAACACGACTACGAGGTGGTTTCTAGAACGGGAATTCAATATGTATGTGGGTATATCGCGATGGAGAATAGAGTTGCCTGTTTTTTTTCTATTTTATGCTGGTCTATATCATGTTTATATTGAGCGGGGGGTATCATTGGTTACTGATTATTCTATTGTACAGGGGGCGTTTGTTAGGTGGTACCCATGGGTCAACATAGCCACCGATCGTCGACTTGTCTCAGAATCTGGCACTCGTCTGACCATTCGTCGTAGAGACGTTCGATGACGATCCCGCGGTTTCGGACGGCTTCGTAGAGGGGCTCGCATGCTGCACGGGCTTCGTGGAGGGTGTGCTCGGGGATTGTTTTCAGTTTTTTGCTGCGACCAGAGTCATCACTTGGTTCGTAGTGAAGGTCTAAGACAAAGGAGAGTCGCTCGAGATTGGGGAGAAAATCGCGCTCAGCGAAGGCCTGGACCCAATTGTCCCATTCTGGGGATTTGGCCAGGGATGCTGGGCCTCGAAATCGGAGGGTCGATATGTTTGGTGGAAGCCATTGGTATAATGTAAGTAGACGGGACTCGTCGGTGAAGACCTCGCCGATGGATAGCTTTAGCGTCTCCAGTCCGGAAAGTTGTGGTAGAAGATGCTGGATCATGCTTTCGTGTAAAAATCGGAAGTCGAGGCAAAGCGTTGAGCGGAGATTTAGCGACGTCAGGTTCCCGATAAGATGAGGTAATGCGAGGGTCATTCGGCAGAGGGTATCGATAGCATCGTTTTCTAGAATCTCTAGCGTTCGCAGATTGATCGTTGGCGGTGGGCGGTTCTCTTCTTCTAACTGGTGCTCTGTCTTGCCCTTGTATTTGTTATTCATCCATTTACCGGCCAGCTCGGGGATCCATGTGATTTGGATCTGCCTTTCCTCAGGAGTGCCCTCTTCCACAGTGATGTAATCGGCCTTTGCTTCGCCCCGGGCAATCGCCTGGGAATGTGCTTTGCTCAACTCGCTCGACGTGGGTCCTTCGAAGCGGATACCGGAGGTAAGCAACAGGATGAGATGGCTCACGCGGCCTTGCCGTATATGCGGAGTTCGAGTGACTTCCCCGCAGGCACTGAGGAGTTTGCACCGCTTGAGGGGCCAATGCAGAGGCAATTCTTTGTCATTAAGATCCTCGTTATATCCGCTGTCTAATTCCAAGGACTGGATGTTGGTGAAATGTGAGCCGAGGATGGCCCATTCCTTGTTTGATGGGGTTTCCTCTTCGATCCGGAGCGCTGTGACATCGGAGGGAATGGCCTTTAGCTGGGCGATGAGATCTTCGCCATGGCTTTCGCTGCCTTCGCGGGCGCCTTCAATTTTGACTACGTGATGATGAGGGTTGAGGCTTAGCTGAGTGTCTGTTGAGGCCATTCTGCCTTTTAAATACGCATTGGAGCAGTGAAGTATTGATGGGAGGTATGTTCTGGGTGTGCTCAACGTCGTCGGTTGAGCCCAGATGCGGAACAGGGGCCGCTGTATAGGTTAGTATTTAAATTTCAAAGCATAGCACGCCTCCACGGGTGAACATTGAATATTAATGTTGGGGGTCAGAGTCACCATTGAGGTAGAGTGTTTACTCCTGGTCGAGCCAATTGCTCTTGTTTACAACCGTCTTTCGGATCACCGTATTCTAGCAGGTCGCGGAAAGGCCCGTAGAGTCGTCAGATTGGAGTTCAGGCGCAGCAATGTAGATTACTTCCTTAGTTTCCTTGCTGACAGGAAGATCGACACAAGTATCGCAGGGCTTAGTCGAAGGGCGTTGTCAGCCGCGTTTAAATCCTATGCGATTTGCACTGTTTGCTCCGTGTAACCCATTCCACATGACTCACTTGTTGCACGTGGTGGATGTTCACATCAGCTTCCGGCTTTAGTAAAAGATAGACATTCTTCGAGAGCGACGGTGTTTCATTCCGAATCGGTACCTGAATCGCTTGGTGCAGAGATTCAGCTGTATTAAAAGATCATGTGCTCTCTGCGCAAGGCTAACTCTCCAGTATGTACAATATCATCTCAGTACTGTCTGGGAAGGAAGAGTTAAAGATAGGTAGCATTGAAGTAATCGTTGATTTGAATTGATCATCAATTGATCTAGTGAAAGAAAAAGGGATGCAACCAACGCCAAGATTCCAACTGACACCAATTTCGCTTTCGTGCAGCACGAGTGCGAATTTCCCCAAGAAGCAGCACAAAGACAAAGCGAAGGCCCAAAATTAAATCATCTCCAGTGGCCAAGGAATAGCTGCAGTAAGAGCAATAAGACCTCCCACCAGCGGTAACAATCCCCGACCGGCATTCAGCTTCAGCCACCGGGACAACAACGACTCGACTTCCACGCTTGACTTCTCGTCTACCACCCGACCCGAGTTGGCTAGGTCCATCAACTTGTTGTTGGTACCCAGCATCATGCCAAGGGTGTAGGGTACGATACCCAAAGTCAAAGCCGCTGCAACACAATACAAAGAAGAGCTGTGAGTCGGAGCCAATGGGGCTAGCGTCGTGCCAGCGCGAACAGCCCAGGCACAATAAAGAAACGCTGCGGAGGTGGCAGCGGCGATAGGAGGAGCTTGGCTTTTGCCTTTGTTATACAAGTTGCGCCATAATTTGACAGCGGCATCAAGCGGTAATTTATCTTCTCGCGTCGATTGCATAAGTGCGGGCACGGTAATTGTGCTCAATGAGAGGATTTTGCCTTTGACAGTTATTAGAATGATTCTTCACTGGATTCGACTTGACGGTGCGTGGAAGACCTTACCAGAAAGCCAGGCGGCGCCAGTCAAGCCCACCATTTGGGCGGCGCAAAACGCAGTTGGATATGTGCTCATGATGTTAGTTTGTGGGTGAATAGACTTCAAATTGGGGTGGAGTTGTTCCGGAAGGGGCTGGGAGCGGCTTTATAGCTTCCAGTATGTTGGACAAGTGACTAACAGTGACAAATCATATGATTTCATTCAAGGTTCTCAGTTTTCGCTTCTCAATTATCCATGACGACATTGCTACGCACCAGCTAACCTTCATCAGGAACGTTTGTTGATCTCCGAGCGTCCCAAGGAACATCCACCGCAAACCTTACGCAATTTTGGCTTGATTCGGCAAGCCTAGATCCTTGGTGGGTCTCCCTCGGCTTTTGTCGGCTTTTGGAACGCTCAACGGGTTTTGCGCGTCTCGATGTCAATTAGAATGAGACTCAAGGGGCCAATTTCGATCTCTTAGTGGCAATCGCTTGTCAGCCGCTTCCTGAGGTAGCTAAGTGAGCACAACTAGGTAAGGATACGTAGGCAGGAAAAGTTAAGGCAAGTGGTAAATACTATTGAGACAGGATACTGATTCTTTACCTCCTACTACTACTAATACAGCATCAATTTATAATAAGTAAACGCCTTGATCCTCATCGTAGAATCAGATAGGCACCTAGGTTACTGATTCCTACTGGAAGGCCAACGAACATGGGATTCCACGTCCCCGTTCGGCGGCCGAGTTGTCTAGTATGCACCAGGGGCAGGGTATACTCTACAGCCATCCGGCTGGATCACTATCCGATCTATGACAGCGAAGATAGATTTATTGGCAATCTCCAATGTCTCTCTGTTCCAATTTCCATCCTCACATGTTCAGGTTGCACTAATACGGCTCAAATCAAGCCAGATCGAATATGCCTGTTAGGCGCTACCGGTCGCACCGGACGAGGTACACTCCGGATTCTTCTTATGGAGAACTATCGCAACTGGGCTCTGCATGTCTATGTCCGGTAGCGAGCAAAATCCTTATCGCTCTTCTAAGGCATAGAATATAACGCAGGTGAGAAAGTTTCTGAAGGATCCATCACGGACGTTGAACGCTGGAGACAATGCTTGTCACGGGCGGACGCCATCATTTCCGCTCTTGGCGAGAACGAGAATATCGCCGGATTATAGTTGCTACAAGATGCAGCGAACACCACGATATCCGCCCTGCAAGTATTGAGACAAGAGGATAGTTCCCACTGGCGTCAGCCTCGCCTAATTTCCTTTCGCCGGATACATTGAATCCTACAATCGCTGCCACCCATCCACGGCTGGTGCATTGGATGGTTAGGCACACCTTGGGTTATGCGTATGACGATCTTCACAAAACACAAGCTGTCTATGAAGCCCACCCACAGCTGCTACAGCTGGAATTGTACAGACCCCAACCCTGATTGAGGAGGGGTCATCTGGGCACATCATCAATACAGAAAAGGGCTCTTTCACCGTATCATATGCGGGCTTCGCGGAATTGCCATTTCTGTAGATGCAAAGTTCTAGTGCCATGATTGTTCCTCGTGCTTCTAAGGACAAGCTTCGATACCACCTGGGGCTTGTGGGAAGAATTGTACAGGGTACTCTAGCTCATTATACTCCCCGGTATCTTACTATTATGGGGAAGGTATGGGGGATGCTGTTTGGGGTATAATATTAGACCATGATGTGCACATACAATTAGTAGCGATGTTGAAGCACCAACCCTAGACTGGATACTACTGTACTGAACCCTGTGCTTAGCCACGGTAGTAACACCTAAATATCATTTGTAAGCGGGGTTCCTTGTCTACAACCATGGTCAGTGCAATCATATACTACCTGTGAAACGGAGAGTCGATCTTCCGATCAGGGATTAAAGTTAATAACCCCCCCATGTCGGAGCGAGCAGAGCTTCCAAACGCCGAAACACAAGGGGGTACGGTATAGAATAGTCGATATTATGTGGTTATCTCAGGTCTAACTCTATGGTTCCTACCATAGTCTACCCTAAACACAAAGCGCTTTCTGGCAGTCATGGCTTCAAACCAAGATCTTGCATTGTCTCTCGTCCCTTTATTTGATCTACAGTCTCTTCCACATGGGTGTTCCAAAGCCCTATATGCTCTTTCAGCGAAATCATCAGGATCATGCAGGTCTGCCGGAGCCAAAACTCATCTTCCATAACCATATGCCGCATGTAAGTCATCCTCGATGGTACTAAACCAGCTTAGCTCCAGGGTTGCATTAGTGAATGTAGGTCGAGTCACTCACTACTACCAGATCAACTGCGGCCCTAACGATCTGAGTAAGAACCATCAAACATGTGAATTTTGCACATAGTACACATTGCGGAGTACTAGTTATACTAATAGCCTCGGATATAAGACTCCGAAAGAGCCACGCGAGCGGCGATAAGATAAAACCTTATCGCCAGGAAGCATTCCCATTGGACATGGGAAGATATATTTATTAATGAAAAATTATTCAAGATGACTCAAAATGATTAATTGACACATAGCTAAAACCCCTCAATAACTCCTAGATACCTTCTCTATTCATCTACTTATACCAGCACTAGTGTACACTTCACTAGATACCAAATCTCAGTCACACAAACCCTATATATCCCATCATGACCACAACAACCATAACAACCGCCCCAGAGGAACCATGCACCCTCATCCCAATCAACCTCCACAACCCTACCGAATTCGCCGAACTAAAGCAACAACGCCGAAAATGCGGCTGGGACTACGACGACGCCAACCTCATCGCCTGGCGAGACAAACAAGACACGAACCTGAAATCCTTCTTCTGGGTCACCGTCCCCTCACAATCCACTGATGCCGACGCGCCTCACCGCATCCGCGCCGGTCACATCTCTCTCGACTCCTACGCCGATCCCCCCGACCCCGAACTCGCCACAGCCGATCGCGCAAATCTCACCATCCAGACCTTCTTCGTCGACCCCGCACACCGGGGTGGCCTCGGCCGCAAAGCAATGGATATTGTCGAAGCGATGGCGAGCGAGGAACCGTATGGTAGTCCGGAGTGTAAATATCTCACGCTGACCGCCCTCAGTAGGCGGTATTTCTACGAGCAGAATCCTTTCTGGGATAAATTGGACCGAGTCCGGCCTTCTGTTTGTGCGGTCGAGTGGTATGAGAGACGGGGGTATGTGTATTGGAAGTCCGAGCCAAGATATCACGAACCCTTGTTGGAAGGGGAGGATGCAATCATCTGGGTGGATTTTTTGAGAAAGCCCGTGCGGGGGTAGTTAGAAGTGGTTACGGAGTAATGTGATTGACTTTTCATCAGCCTGGTGATGTTTGAGTGTGGTAAGGGTTTTGTTGATGAATTTCCTGGAAAGGGGGGGCTGTATATATGGAGTTTGAAGTTGTACATATCTTTTTTTCCCTGCTACTCCGTATGTATACACGCATATGGCATATGCTGGGTTAGATACAATGAGCAACGCGTCCATGAACCATCTACTACCCTGAGATATACAGATTGACAATATGTGGATTGCCAGGGCCCAAGCGGTCGGTAGTTACGCAATCTAAAGATCAAAATAAACCTTCGACTGCAACACCATCCCCACAACTATTCGGTTCTATTTTCAATAGTAACTTACCGCATTATATCAGCTTCTGCCAATAAGGTGAACCGGAGGACCTTTTCCAAGATAACTAGATGGGGTCAATTACCTCGTTTTGGCGATGGTTGTCCGTCTACTTGGTGATCAGCACTGAAGGCAAGCTGAATGTTCAGTACGTAACTTAAGGAGATAGACCGATTGATGGCCACTGGGATGTAATGCAGCAAAACTAGACTTGGATTCTCTGGGCAGAGCGAAGAGTATAAAGTAGGCCTCGCCGACCGGTGGTCTTGTCCCTTGAAATCATCGCAATCCTATCAAAACTCCCAGCATCTAATTTCCTCCCTCATCCCCTTCTATCCTTCTATCAACCGTCACAATGAAGGCCGCTACCATCATCTCTCTTCTGAGCGTTACCGGACTCGTCGCTGCTGCTCCGGTTCACAATGGTTCGTATCCCAACTGAAGTGTAAGGAGAAGCCTTGACTGATGATTAATAGGTGCAGCTGGCGGAAATCTCGCCCGCGCCGATCCCTTTTATACTGGTGGAACAACACCAGGGTTAACTGGAACACTTAGTAACGACATAATAGGTGACGTGATGAACAGTGGCGAGACTTCTCAGAACCATGCTGGTGCTACTGGTAGTGATGCTGGTGTTGCTGGTGCTACTGGTGCTGCTGGTAGTGCTGATCGTTATGGTGGTGGTGGTGGTGGTGCTGATGGTGCTGATGGTTATGGTGGTCCTGGTGGTGCTGGTGGTGCTGATGATGGTGCCTAGGTTGGTGGCCCTTGGGCGTCGCAGAGACTTGAGAGACGGAGCATCCTACAAAGACCCTGTTGAAGTCCCTACTGAAGAACTTCCCCCCGTCAATCCTACTGGCAAACTCAACCGGCGACAAGGATCCTCTCGGTCTTCATCGTCGCGACAGTGATTCTCATATTGTTCAGGACCTTTTAGGTGGTCATGGAGCTCATCACGGGCACTCTGTCGACCACGATGAGCACAGTGGAAGGCATGATGGCCATGACGAGGGCAAAAAGCAAGGGCAAAGGCTTTACCGCATCAACATGAGGTTACCCAACATTCATCCTTGGAGGCCATTGGTAAATAGCAACAAAGAGGTGTGTTACTTTGTCGCGGTGTCCTTGTTTTTGCGATTGAAGCCAGCGATGATCCTGTATATACGGATGTTTTCGAATTGTACTGTTTGTCCACCTGTCGCAACTTCTAGTAGTAGTAGTAGTAGTAGTAGTCCAGCTTCGAATGGTTAGACACGGAATAACCCCCAATAGCATCATCTGCAGGTTTAATGTTGCAATGGACATGTTTTATCTCGGGCAGCCTAGAATCCTCTTTAAATTATGTACGAGTCTTGGGTTACACCGCTAGAAACTTTGCCACCAATGAAGCTGTAGCCTGTCCAACGGTTATCAGCGGTTTTTTTAATGAGGATCTTGGCAGCGTAGGAAAAGTTGGTGTTGGTGGTGGTGGTGATGGAGCTAATGCAGGACGTGGAAGTGATGACTGATAAGACGCGATTTCTGCGGGGAAACAAACAAGTCCAATTAATTTGTATTTAAACGGAGCCTCCAGCCATCCCTTGATTCCAGCTGAACTCGGGATTTTTTTTTGCCAACCATGAAGGTACGTGAGGAATTCCTATGATAAATTATCATTTTTAAAATATATTTGAAATGATTGAATCGGGCATCATTAACACTTCATAATCCAGTACTCCAAGCTTTTGCTACTCCTAGTCGGCGTGGCCCAGGCTCTGGATGTGCCTCGGAAACCACACGCGCCCACAGGAGAAGGCAGCAAGCGTCTCACCTTCAATGAGACCGTGATTAAGCAAGCAATTACGCCGACCTCACGGTCGGTGCAATGGCTCTCGGGCGCAGAAGATGGGTCCTACGTGTACGCGGCGGAAGACGGTAGTCTCACCATCGAGAACATCGTGACCAACGAGTCACGCACACTCATCCCTGCGGACAAGATTCCGACAGGGAAGGAAGCATTCGACTACTGGATTCATCCGGACTTGTCGTCGGTGCTGTGGGCGTCCAACCACACCAAGCAGTATCGGCATTCGTTCTTTGCCGATTACTACGTCCAGGATGTGGAGTCACTCAAGTCCGTGCCCCTGATGCCCGATCAGGAAGGTGATATTCAATATGCACAGTGGAGCCCGGCGGGCAATACCATCGCCTTTGTTCGCGAGAATGACCTGTATGTCTGGGATAATGGCACCGTTACTCGGATTACTGATGATGGTGGCCCCGACATGTTCCACGGCGTGCCGGACTGGATCTATGAAGAGGAGATCCTGGCCGATCGCTACGCGTTGTGGTTCTCGCCAGACGGTGAATACCTGGCGTATCTGAGCTTCAATGAGACTGGTGTCCCGACCTATACTGTTCAGTATTATATGGATAACCAAGCAATCGCTCCGGCGTATCCGTGGGAGCTGAAGATAAGGTATCCCAAGGTGTCGCAAACAAACCCGACCGTGACGTTGAGTCTTCTCAACATCGCTAGCAAGGAGGTGAAGCAGGCCCCAATCGACGCGTTTGAGTCGACTGACTTAATCATTGGCGAGGTTGCTTGGCTCACTGATACTCATACCACCGTTGCTGCCAAGGCGTTCAACCGAGTTCAGGACCAGCAGAAGGTCGTCGCGGTCGATACTGCCTCGAACAAGGCTACCGTCATCAGCGACCGAGATGGAACAGATGGATGGCTCGATAACCTGCTCTCGATGAAGTATATCGGTCCTATCAGGCCGTCCGACAAGGAGGCCTACTACATTGACATCTCCGACCATTCGGGATGGGCGCACCTGTATCTCTTCCCCGTTTCGGGCGGCGAACCTATCCCATTAACCAAAGGCGAATGGGAGGTCACGTCTATCCTGAGTATTGACCAGGAACGCCAGTTGGTGTACTACCTGTCGACTCAACACCACAGCACTGAGCGCCATCTGTATTCCGTCTCCTATTCCACGTTTGAGGCCACCCCGCTAGTCGACGACACCGTTGCCGCATATTGGTCTGCTTCCTTCTCTGCCAACTCGGGCTACTATATCCTCACGTACGGAGGCCCAGACGTCCCCTACCAGGAACTCTACACCACCAACAGTACCAAACCACTCCGCACAATCACCGACAACGCCAAGGTACTCGAGCAAATCAAGGACTACGCCTTGCCCAACATCACCTACTTCGAACTCCCCCTCCCCTCCGGAGACACCCTCAACGTCATGCAGCGCTTACCCCCCGGGTTCACCCCGGAGAAGAAGTACCCCATTCTCTTCACCCCATACGGCGGCCCAGGCGCCCAAGAAGTGACCAAGAGATGGCAAGCCCTGAACTTCAAGGCCTACGTTTCCTCCGACAGCGAGCTCGAATACGTAACCTGGACCGTTGACAACCGCGGCACAGGCTTCAAAGGGCGCAAGTTCCGCTCCGCCGTCACCCGCCAACTCGGCCTCCTCGAAGCCGACGACCAGATCTACGCCGCGCAGCAGGCGGCCAACATCCCCTGGATTGACGAGGACCACATCGGCATTTGGGGCTGGAGTTTCGGAGGCTACTTGACCAGCAAGGTCCTGGAGAAGGACAGCGATGCTTTCACATTAGGAGTCATCACTGCCCCGGTCTCCGACTGGCGCTTCTATGACTCCATGTACACGGAACGCTACATGAAGACCCTCTCGACCAACGAGAAAGGCTACAAGACCAGCGCTGTCCGCAAGACCGACGGGTTCAAGAACGTCGAGGGTGGATTCTTGATCCAACACGGCACGGGTGACGACAACGTCCACTTCCAAAACTCGGCCGCATTGGTGGATCTCCTGATGGGCGATGGCGTTTCTCCCGAGAAACTCCAATCCCAATGGTTCACAGACTCGGACCACGGAATCAGTTATAACGGCGGAGGCGTGTTTCTGTACAAGCAACTAGCCCGAAAGCTCTACCAGGAGAAGAACCGACAAACACAGGTGTTGATGCACCAATGGACTAAGAAGGACTTGGAGGAGTAGATAGATGTCGCAGGGGGCTATGCTTTCATATCAATTCATTCATTTTCAAGCGACTGGCTGCGACACATAGCATACATAGCATAGCAATTGACCTATCTTTGATATTTATAATTTAGTTCCCCAACCACCACTCACTCATTCGCGTAAAAGAACCACCCCCCGCCGATCCTATTAACTAGCGCCAAAAACAACAAACTAAGCCACGAGGCTGAGATCTTCCCAGACATCTACTTAAAGCTCGTATTTCACCCAATTCCCTTACCACCCAACATAAACTTCCATCCCAAGTCAATAAGAAGAAAAATGGCCGAAATATCCACCTCCACAATTCAAATCACTGACCTCCCCACCAAATCCGTAACTATCACTCCCCAACGAGCGACCATCGTTCGCGAAATCCACACTACAATCCAGGTACATACATATACATCCATACATCCATACATAACCATAACATAGCCACCACCCTCCATCTAACCCCTAACCCCATACATACCCCCAAACACATAAATTAATAAAACACAAAATTAACCCAAAAAAAACAAAAGAAGACAGGCCAACACACACTCACAATCACCGGTCTCGACCCGCGAGTCGACACGGACTCGATCCTAATCGAAGGAACAGGCACGGCGACAATAACCGACATCCAAACGTCGATAGTCCCCCGACGGGACAAATTCGAGGATGTCTATCCGGTCGAATCAGACTCAGAGGAAGACTCAGTAGAACCCGAGACAGCAGATTCAAACTCCGATAACTTCCTTGACAATGACGATCCCGAGTTAAAGGCTATTTCGAAGTCAATAGCGGAAGTGGAGGCGCGACTTGCGCAGGCGCAACATGAACAGGCGATGGCGGTTTCCGTTCGGGAGATTCTGGATGACTATGCAAAGAAAATGGACCCTGGGAGTGTGAACGCGAAGACATTAGAGGGGTTTTTGGGGCTTTATACACGGCAGCGCGTGGAGGGGCTTCAGAGGTATCATCAGGCTGGGGTGGAGGTTGGGGAGGGGGAGAAGGAGCTTGCGAGGCTGGTAAAGAGACAGGGGCAGGTTGAGGGACGATTGAAGAGGGCTAGGGAGGTTGCGTCGAAGAAGGAGCGGAGGGAGAAGGAGAAGAAGGCTATAGAGCGGGCGAGGAAGACTGAACAGCGGAAGATGGAGAGGGAGGAGAGGCTCAAGTTCTGGACGGTGCGGGTTGGGCAGGTGGTTGTGGATTTGGATAGTCAGGCCGGGTTCACGCCGGGGTCTAGTCGACGCGGTTCTGTTGTTGAACGGGTGTCGGGTGGTGAGATGTCGTCGTCGTCGGCGGCGGCGGTGGAGCCGGTTGATGTCAAGTTGTGTCTGAGTTATGTTGTGCCCGGGGTGAGCTGGAGTTCGCGCTATGAGCTGCGGATTAACACGCCTTCGTCGTCGGCGAGAATGGCTTATCGAGCTGAGTTTCGGAACTCGAGCTCTGAGACGTGGACGGATGCGCGGGTGACGCTCTCGACGTCGCAGGCTTCGTTTTCCGGGCTGGAACAGCGGATTCCGTCGTTGCATCCTTGGCATATTAAGTTGTTGGATGCGGTTCAGGAGAATCAGGAGCATCCCTCTTGGGAAAAGATTTTGTTGGGTGGTTATGCGAATCGGCCTGTAAGTGACTGATCCCATATAGCGTACGAATTTGGTGGAATGGGTAAATGACTGAATGGAAGGTACAGGCAGTGAAAACGAGTGGGCTATTTGGAGCTCGACCGTCTGGGTCTGGCCTATTTGGAAATACGGCGGCGCAACCTCAACAGAGTTCTGGATTTGGTGGATTCGAACAGAGCAAACCTACAGTGAGTGTTTTTGGAGGTGCACCGGCCCAGAATCAGAACTCGTCTAGGTCTCTCTTTGGTAATGCGCAACCATCTACAGCGAGTGCTTTTGGGTCGGCGTCAAATCAGAACCAACCTAGCTCGTCCGGAGGCCTTTTCGGAGGAATGAATCAAACTCCACTTGCATCAAATCAGGCGAGCAATACAGGGGAAGCACCGAGGCATGCCCAACAGGTGTCATCTGGAGGTCTTTTCGGATCTGGGAGAGCCTTATTTGGGCGAGCTCGGGCAGCAGAGCCAGCCCAGAACTCTCCCTCCCAAGAGCCAAGCTCCATTGAGTACACACACGAGGATGAGGATGAGAACGAGGAAGATAGAGAAGACGATCACGACAACGACGTCGACACCATAGCCTCAGCATCTATTGAACACCAAGAATCAGTCAAACAAGACTACGGCCTCACAACGACCTACGACCTTCCGGGCCAACGGACGCTTATTCCCTCGACCAACAATAGACGCCACAACCTAGCGGATCTGGACCTCAAGTCCGTCACACTCTCCCACATCATTGTCCCGAAACACAGCGCAGAGGCATTTTTCCGCGCACGGGTCAAAAACACCTCTTCGTTGAGAATTATTCGTGGAAGAGTGGGCTTGACTGTTGATGGAACGTTCCTCGGCACGGCCACGATCCCCAACTGTGCGCCGGGCGATTTCTTCAACGTCTCCTTGGGCGTTGATCCCTCGATCCTGGTGACCTATGGTAAGCCGACCGTGCGACGCTTGAATACCGGGTTCTTCACCGGACATGCCGGAGCTGTGTTCCGGCGTACGTGCTGGATCAAGAATACAAAGGGTGTGGCGGTGGATATCACTGTACTGGACCAGGTGCCTGTAAGCGAGGATAAGGAGCTCCAGGTAGAGATGTTAGAGCCAAAGGGGTTGCACGAGAAGGGTAATGAAGTGAAGCTGGACATGGAAGCGAGCCATGGAAGTGGAAAGGCTATTATGGAGAAGAAGGGAGAGGTTAAATGGGTGATACACTTAGAACCGGGGAAGGACGTGCGGGTGGCATTGGAGTACGGGACAAAGGCGCCGAGAGGGAGCGAGGTGGACACTGCATGAGTCTAGAGCTATGGTATTTAATTACTTTGCCATTGACCATGTGCCCATGTCCATGCACTCCGTATTCCATCCAGAAGACCATTAGACAATTACACTACAAATTGGCTTGATAATAACAACGCAACGCAAACTATACACCCATCCCCAAGCTACATCCGTAGAATCATGAATATGACCTAAACAGGAGAAGATGATACTTACAACTATCCCGAAATCAGTAAACAACAGCGAATATACCATCCACCCTCCCAACAACTCTTTTGCGAACTAGAAAGCATCCACAAAAGTCCGATCGACACTAGATACGGCTGTGAATTTAAAGCGTAGAAGGTTTGTTCCGGGTTAATTTCTCTAGGCAATATTGCGGAGTTTATGTGCCGCTTAGAGGGTTAGGATTGAGGTCTTGACATGGGGAATGTGGAGTTGAAGGCGAGGGCGCTTGAGGTTTATCAGTTGTATACTGGCAATGGGCCTCGGGGATGGAGGTGGCCGAATGGGCAGTTTGAATTGAGAACGGCTTCGCTGGAGGATTATTTAGGGGAATCGTGAAGTTTGGGGCTGTTTTGATATAGGGCTTTGTCTATGATAGGTGGTGTTTTGGTTGGATGGGAAATTGATACGCGTTAGAGTGAGATGAAAGGTTCATTCAAGGGCGAAATGGGTAGTCTCTCTTGCGCTTTATGACATACTGAATCCGTGATATAGTATAGTGCCAGTATACAAGCCATTGAGGAATACTTACAACAACTTCTCCCAGAATCATCCTCCATGTACATCTTGTTGACTATAAAGCGCGTCGGATCCCAATCAGGCCTAGTGTGGTGGATGGAACGGGAATGGTGGGTAAATCGAAACGGGTAATTTAAGTAGCGCTAAAGATAGCATCGCAAAAGTGGAAACTTACTCCGGGGTAAAAGCTTGCCCTTGTTCATCGTGAAGGGACCCAGTTCTTTTCATTTGCTTTAGATAATTGTATTGAATGTGATGAAGAATAAGTAGTTGCTATTCCATAAGATATGCTCAATGGAAGGTAGTGAGTCAATGCTGTACGGTATCATATACTGTACAAGAATCTGCCCTAGTTTAGGTCAAAGATATATATTCAACCTCCAGAGCTCCGGACATAATATCTACGACCACCACGAGGTGCTATTATCGCTTCAATTGTACCCCATACAACGACTACCACTATAGAGTGCACTTATCTCGGCAGTCCTACTTTAATTACCTCATATTCCTCTATCTATCATACCACTAGATATGAACGTAGATGTGATACCCTTGTCGTCCCCAAGCTATCTAACCGAGGCAAAACAAAACACGATGCCATTATGCCTCAGGCAGCGAAAACGGCACCAGCGGCTATCACGGGAATTGCAGGGCCCTGATATCACCACCTCGAAATATGTCTCCCACTCCCCAATACACTATAAAGAAAGCCTTAGGTAACCAGGTCTCTTTCACAATCTCTTGCTGACCATCAGATAATTAAATCCACGTAAAAAGTATTCCGTACCGCTACGTCCTATGTGTCATGTGTCATGTGTCATCGCCATCTCAAGCGTAAGCTGAGCAAGACCGAAAATCGGAGGAAACGCGGGAAATTTCGGCGAGTCACAGGAACCTCCCTGCAAACGTTAAGCGCAAGGTTAAGTTCGACCAAGATTCGACTGCAGGCTTCGAACCTGTTCATCTGCTGCGATCCCTGCTACATCCGGCATGCCAGATAGATTAATTCAGGGTTACGTAATGGTGCAGGGAGGCTGAGATCGTCAAGAATACACTTTGTTCTCTTTGTACTCAAGTAACTATGAGAGAAAAGGGATGGAATCTAGGGTTTCTGGGAGAAAAAGTATTTATAGGGGATGAGGACAGATCAATTGTCGAGATAGGGAACAGAGGGAAAAAAATAAAAAAAGAAATAATGGGGACCAAGGGGATGCAGTTATATGAGACCTGTCGCGTTTTCCGGTTTTATTTTTTATTTATTATTTTATTTGGTCTTCCATTCTTGGCTTTTGCAGCACCAAGGGTGAGATTTAATTTTTTATGAGTGATGACGAGCACAATAATTTCGGGTCATCCACCGACGGGTCATTTTCGTCCAAGTCGGGTTCTCCCAAGAAAGGATTTCTCTGATGTATCCAAACCTATATAACCTGGACACTACCCTCGGAAGGGAATGCGACGGCCTCAGTCCTCCATCCTGAGCAGAATGGGGGTTGGCTGGGGGTGCGTGGTTGCAAAAGGAGCCAGCGTCAGCATTCCATGTCTTGTGGCCCTGAACCGACCAAGGCGTGGCGGGTTCTCCTAAAACGGGAGAATGGATCCCAATAGGAGAGTCGGTGAGCTCATCTTATCCTCAGAGATTCCGGACTAGTGTTTCCCTAGCTCGGGAAGTTCAGTTTGCTCTCCGTGGAAAAAAGGACAGGGTGTGCCAGTGACCTGCTTTTATAACCACTTCGCTACCCGGGTGACAATTGACATCCATTGCAGAGACGAATTTCCTTCTACCCGAAGTTATTGGCTTTGTCTTCCCTCGGGTCAACCACCACCACCAAAATCTTGCTTTTTTCTTGAGACGCCTCACTTGTGATGATTTTATTTTTATTATTATTCATGTTTGGGAAACTCCGGTGCAGGTGGAGCCGCATGCCCGATTCGGCCCGGTTGATTCGAGTCCGAGAAAAAGACCAGAAATTAGCTTACCGGTTGCAGGTTGGGATTGGTTGATTGAGGTGCGCCATGTGGGTCCGAACCGGTCCATCGGACCCATCCGTGAATGCAGGGATCCACTGCAGGTGAAAATTCTCTTTCGGTTTGACCGCGCCCTTTTTTTTTTTGCCTTCTCTCCTGGTGAAGCATACCGTAGATTTTTTTTTTTTTTTTTTTTGTAGCCTGGCAACAGTTACTTGGGGGATGGGGATATAGGATACACCGTAGGGTATTTGTACTCGGTAGGATAGGATGGAAGTTCAAAAAATGGGTCAACGAAAGGAATTGCCATGGCAATTGGCGTAAGATACCAATGGGTCCGAATGGAGCTTCAAGTGGATGCCAGTTTCGCAAAATCGCAACGGAGACTCGTCGACAGCACATCCAACTCCATCCGCGGACCTGCGCGGCCACCCAGCAGCAGGAATTATTGGTTGTACCACAGGAATCCTCCCTTGGCCCCCTCCCGAACGAACCCGATCAGTCAGAGGCATCCCTGGGCAACAAAGGATGTGCGTGGAAAGATAGGGATATACACGCAGTAGGGCTTTTTCCCAACAGCGCACTAAGACCGACGGGGGGCCGGGTGTGTGGGAAAACGAGCGAAAATTTAGCGGGAGAGTATTTATGTCCCGGAAGGCCTCTGTTGTCAACTTCTCCAGCTTTTTTCCCTCCAAAAAAAGTTCTGTCTACCTCCCATTCTTTTTCATCTCCTCTCACCAGAGAAAATCATCCCCAAATAAACCATCACAATGGCCTCCTCTCGTGTCTTTGCCTCTCGCCTGGCCTCCCAGATGGCCGCAACCACCAAGGTTGCCCGCCCGGCCGCCCGTTTCGCTGCCCCCAAGCGTACCTTCACCACCCAGCGCAAGACCGCTATCCCCATGACCCCCTTCCAGACCGTCAAGCGCCAGCAGCCTTCCATGATCCAGGCCAACGCTCGCCAGGTCTTCGCCAACGTCCAGGCCCGCCGCCAGTACTCCTCTGAGATCGCCGACGCCATGGTCCAGGTCTCCCAGAACATGGGTATGGGTTCCGCCGCCATTGGTCTTGGTGGTGCCGGTATCGGTATCGGTCTCGTCTTCGGTGCCCTCCTCCTCGGTGTCTCCCGCAACCCTGCCCTCCGTGGTCAGCTCTTCTCCTACGCCATTCTGGGTTTCGCTTTCGTCGAAGCCATTGGTCTGTTCGACCTGATGGTTGCTATGATGTGCAAGTACGTTTAAACGGATTATTGAACAACAACCAATTATCCGAAAGGGCAATATGAGGCAAATGCAATTTCCTTGATTTCTCAAACTGGTCAAATTGAATGGAGAGTCTTTTTATCGGATTTCGCCGTTCAGTTAGGAGGTAATCTTGTGGTGGTCTTTTTATATATCATGTACTACTTTCCCGGCATCATCTATCATCCCAATACACTGTACATATAGAGTTTAAAATGGCCACTAAAACTCCCAACTTTCGAGCCACTTTTGATAAACTCGTCAACTTATCTTTTAATTTCGACCTTGTACATTAATATCGCGCGCGTTTTCTCTTTTCTGGCCACGAAGACACGTGTAATCTCTTGTTTACCCCGGACTCTTTTCGTCGGGGCGTGTGTCAACGAAAGCGGCAATTGGGGACCTAATTTGGGTCCCTTCCCACAAGCAGCCCTCGGTCCCGTGGCTTTTTTCTTCCTACGAACAAGCTATTTTTGAGCTAAGAAGCTACAAATCTGGAGAAAGCTTTACTGGTGAGCTCTCCAGCCGTAGAGGTCATTGAGCAACACTACACCGCTCGCAGATGCTATTTCCCGGTGGATAACGGGAAAGAAGCTTCCCCGGCCACGTTGGCCATAACTGGCGGTGGCAGGGGAAATTGCCCTTGACCCGTCAAGAACCTATCAGTCGAAAGAATGTAAGGCCACCAAAGGCAGGAGAAGAACGAAATCAAGAAAGAACTCAAAAAAAGGTAGAATAAGTATGAAACACACAGCCTCCGCCAGGGCGTAGTTCAAATGGTCAAACACCGTGCCCAACACCCAGTAAATACGTGACCTGACCTCACTGAAACATCAGCCTCAGAGATTGCAAAGGGTTGAACAACTGGTTGTGCCGTTGTGGATCTCGATCCGGATCGTGAACGTCACCGCTCAACCCTCAAAAGATAGTAATGAGGTGGACCGGAAAAGATGTTGGCCAAAGGTCCAAGTGTGGATGAAAAATTTTTTCTCCCAAGAGTCATAATAAAGTCACACGAAAAGCCACCTGCAGCACACCATTGCATTCATTCATGCATGAAGAAAATTTTTTTTCGTGTTACACTCAACGATGCTTTGGCCCTGACAGCTCAGACCACATCCGTGATAGCTCCAAGATCCTCGGTAGAAGCACAGGAGCTAATGACGGACTAGAGCTGCGCCAAGGGGGCCATGGTATTTGCCTATTGACGCAGGTCCACTCGTCATTTCTCTTCGATCCCTGTGATGATCGCTTTCCCATTTCTTCGAGGTTTGTATCTTGGAGAAAGAGAGACAATTGCGGTAAGGGGTATATTTGACTGGTGAATCGTGATGGCATCTAGAACCTCAATTAGCTTTTATTCTGATATTATCCCCCTTTTGATGTCGTCGTCCTTTTTGGGGGGTTTCAACTTCACCTATCACGTGATCGGTATCGGATGAGGAAGTCCTCATGTGACGCTCTCGGACTTCCTTGGACGACCAAGTCCGCAGTTTGAACCCTACTTCCATTTCTCCGTGTGGGAAAAGAAAAGAATAACGGGCCCATTGTCGACAATGACCCAGCGATGAGGAGATGACATATTCACCATCACAAAAGAACATCACAATACCCTTGTAGCAGTGCCAAAACTCCCCCCCGACACCTTACACAATCGGCATCCACGAAAATAAAGCGGGATATAATTCTTCCCTGCACGATAATCCTCGGCATGCACGCCTTTCCATCCAGTAGACATCTCGACATCTATAACCCACAAAACACCCTAGAAGAGTAAAAAAAAGCACACAAAAATATCCCAAAAGAAACCCCCAGATCTATCCCAGATCTATCCTTCACATCATGACAGCAACAACAACGACAACAACCCACCCTGCAACGCAGCAGCAAGACCCCCCCAAAACAAGCTTCACCGCCCACCTCATCGCCTCCTTCACATCCCCCATATCCTCTCTCCCCACGCCAACACCAGACCCCCTCTACAAGCCCGCAGAAGTGCCCCGGATCAAAAATGCAAAGAGATTGACGAGCACGCGCACAAAGCAGCTGATCCGCGCTGCGGATCGGGGGCATGATGATCCGCCACCGCCGCCGGGTCTGGGCGAGTGCTGTGGGAGTTCGTGTGATCCGTGCGTGAATGATCTGTGGAGAGAGGAATTGGCGTGTTGGCGGGAGCGTTGGGGGGAGGGTGCTGTGGAGAAGAAGAAAGAGGAGGAGGGCCGGAAGGATGGGGAGGGTGCAGGTGGGCTTAAGGGGAGAGGGGGGTGTATGCCTGGGAGTTTTGATTGGTGATTGCCTTTCTCTCTCTCTCTTTGTGTATGTATGTATGAATATAGATGGGTCTTTATGAGGTATGGCTTTTTGGATTTGTTCGGTGTGTTTCTCAGTTAGATGGTGTTTGTTGGAGTGTGTGCTGATGTTGCTTTAGTAGTATTTAGATTTTCATGATTGTCATATAACATCAGTTTTATGGTTGAGTGGCTGCATGTGTTCATATGTGTGGATTTATATGATTGAGGAATGCACGCATCAATTGCAGCTCAAAGTATTTGACACATTGGGATCAAGTTTACGTTGACCTGAAGCGTCTTACATACCGTGCCTTTGTCACAAACACAATCATCTAGTTCAATGAAGGATATTTTGCCCTCGATAGGCCCTTCATCCACCGACTGCCTAATCATCACTTGGTCAACCGTACCGCAAGCGATTGGAACTGGAACCGCTTTGAAATCTAAGGGAGTCTTTGTGAAGGACACGTCGGAGAACACTTCCGACAAATGGGCAATTACCTCGAGGACGAAGAGCTACTGGCCTGCAAAGATAGATGTAGTTGTTAGGGTAGTTCAGTTAGTGATAGTAAAGATGACTCATTTGACTGAGGTAAACTATGAATCATTGAATTGCTTAAAGTCATCGGGGGTCGAGCCGTCAAACAGGGGAATCGGAAAGTCCAACGTATTCAATCGGTTAACGCGGTCGTGTAAGAGTTGTCGCCTATATGGCTCTTTCAACATAGCTTCGTATGTCCTCCAATTAAGGGTTCGGGTGATATTCCCGACTTTGCTCAAAACTTGACAAGAGCAGTGGATAAGCAGGCTCGAAGCAAGTTATCCAATCTTGTGCTTTTTGCACATTGCCTTCTACATTGGTATCCTTCCAAAAGCCTTTGACATCATATGCAGTCTATTGACTATCAGTGCGCATGGATATGTTCAATGGAAAAACTGAGTTGGTATCGCGTGTATAAGCTGGATTACATGCCATAGAGTTGAGGAAAAAAAATTAACTTCCTCTGTTGTCAACTCGAACTGTCCATCCAAGGATGGCGTATGATCACTTAGCCAAGATGGATAGGAAACTAGGCGCAGCATCAGACTGAGTGACTTGATCAATCGCTTGCTCTTGTCCAATGGTCTCGATGCCAGTCTCAGAGCCGTTTTTCGGAAGATCACGAGAGCAAAGATAAATAAGTGGACGTAAGTAACGATGAATAATGAATATACAGATTGAAGAAGACGAAGAAGAAGACAAAGAAGAAGTTGAGGCGTGATATAAAATGGGAAGGTAAGTAAGAGTATGGATGTAAGTGAGAGTTGCTGGTTACTATATTCACCTCATTGCTCGTTCGTATTCCTCTACGAGTTCTTTGTAGCCATTTAATAGAGCATCACGGAGCATCTAGATATCTTCCTCGGGTCCGTATCCGACCCAGCAGACGAGATACCCAGGATGACCTCGAACGGTTCGTCGATCTATTAACTTGTCAACCTCCCACCGGTCATCATCATCAGGGAAACGATCATCAATCACACGAGGTGGTTGATGCGGTTCCCTGCCGAGCGGGTCAGCATCTGGCGTAGGCTCTAGTTGGGTGACAGACTGCATTCGCCAATTACTTAGCAATTCTATCCGGTACGTAAGTCGACCAATACGTTCAGTGCTTTTGAATGGTCCGGCTGCAGGACATGCTACTAGTTGTTGGCAGCGTTATGGTTCAAGTGGTGGGAAATAATTGATTCTGTAAGCTAATTGCTGAACGAGAGGTCCTGGAGCAAGCTTTGTGGTAACATTTCCCAGCTTAGGAGTGGAGAATAGATTGTGGGATTATCCCAAAGTGGCGGGGGTGCTTTGATCCATCGGATATCAAGTTTGATCCTTTTCTTTCAATCTCGGAAACGAACAAGTATCTCTAAACAATAGTCGAGTGTTGCTTTCAAGGTTGAGGAGAATGGCCGCTTTGACACTGACTTGCTTCTCGATCTTGGTCTTTGGGTGCCTGCTTGCTGGAAATACCAATCCCTCCACGTGTCTCAACAGTGGTATCGCTGGGATACTCATTCGTCTGGATATCCACCGCCGCCCGTCTCTAAGTTCATTTATTAAGTTCAGGTTTGCAACTATGTAGTACCCAGAATGGCCACGACGAGCGTAGTGATATCAAACGCCAATTGGGTGCTGGGTAAGGGCTCGGCAAGTATACCCAGAACAGTTGAGGACGTGGTTATTGAACGATCCCAATATGGACAATATAATATAGCAATCCGTATGTGGGCTCTATCTCGGCGGAGTGGTATATAGGTTGTCTACGGGCTCTGGAGAAAGGAACCTGTTCTGGTGGGTCGCCCTATCGACTTCGAATTGATAATATGCGTGCACGCTTGAAGTTGTGTACCGTATAGTGTTGGCGTCCAGATTTGAGGCGCAACGGATGGTCAGGCTGCCGTATTTGGGGAAGGAACTATAGCCTGTCAAAAGCTCCAGCTTTGCCTGACCGATGTGATGGTCGACTGCCACTCGTTTATCTACACCGGCAGCAGTTTCTTCAGTACCAGAATGAGCTGGAACCCGGGCACTGAACATATCTCATCGGGCTTGACGGCTCATAGGGATAGTGGAATGAATTGAGAAGATATCTATAGGAAAGCCATCACCCCTCCTCTGTATAGCTTTCAGGGCAATACTCCCCCGTGATGTACGAACACAAGCAGGAAGCATCATTCCAGGCAATACCGATCAATCTAGACAGTACCATAACAGCCAGAGCAGTGGTCTTCTCCGTCGTCTAATTTGTTCACGAGCTGGCGCAGATAATGGAAAACATTGGCCGCGGCCTTGTCGAAGTCTGTCACCGATGTATATCCTAATAGTTGTGCAGCCTTTGGTCATGAATGTAATGATCTAGTAGCTTCTCTGTCAGACGTAATTGCGCAAAGCCCAGGCTCTTCCTGGTTTTATTCGGTTGGTTCCTCCGTATTCTTCACGGTAGTCCTGACCTTGCTCAAAGCCTGAGAAGAGCAATCGTGAGGGGCAAAGAGAGAAAGAAAATGTGCTGGGGAAGAATATAGAACCACCACTGGTGACGATAATATTAGTGAAAGCAACAATGCCAAAGTTAATGAAAGAAACAAGTGACACCAAAGAGGAGAAGCCCTCCATGATCCACTCCCCATAAGTCTCGCAAAGAGCGTTGTCGCTTTGGCTAGTGAATATATGTGTAACTGCCTTGCCACTGGTTTGATTCTCTACGGTGGCGGCTCCCCCCGTCTTGCTAGACGCGTTGACAGTGACCTTAGCTGTATCGCCGACAGAGAAGGTTATACCTCTGAAGTCGTTGGCGTAGCCAGGGTACCGTTCCATACTAGGCGTCAAAGGATGGGCCACAACTATCAACACAGAAGTCTACGCCAGTCTGTTAGATGGCAGACCGTAAGTGTCTCCGCCAATACTAAACCAGGCTGAGGCACAGTACCGCTCGTCGCTGGAGCCGCCAGAAGAAGCGGATGGGGTTGGTACGGTGAAGGTCTCGGTCACAGACATGTAGTGTCAGACGAAAAATCATCCCATTCGACTACATAAAAATGTCGGGAACTATGGACGTCTCTATAGGGTAATTTATAGGTGAAATCTCAGGTTGACATGTAGCATATGGCTCGTGCGCTAGCCGTGAATAACGGCTGCATCCAGAACCGAGGGGCGTTTCCTCAAGTCCGCGATCAAGATCAAATGAACTACAATGCATAATTACAATACTCAAGACGCAAAGATAAGGTAAAGTCATAAATTGTTTCATCATGTAATCTAATCAAGCATCTAAGCTTTTATCCCACAAGTACATGGCTTAGCCGCTGTAGTCGATAGTAACAGCGATACGGACCGGGCCGTCACCAGAGAGGTTACCACCGATACCACCAATATCAGTCTCGGCCTTGGTATAAGCATTGTCCACCGATGCGGCACCGGTAGTGATAGTAGAGCAGGTACCACTGAGGACGTCGCACATCTTCATGCCCTGGACAGTGAGACCAGCGTTCTGGGCCATAATAGCGGAGACATCGAAGCCGGACCAGCCCGAGTTACCGTTGCTGCCGAAGTCGAATTCACCCCAGGTGCAGGCGTATCCACCGTCGGAATCAGTGGGGAGGCTACCGGGAGCAGCACCGAAGCCACCATTTGTGTCGTCATCGAAGGCAACGTACTTGGTCTCGCCAGCGTTGAGCGTGAAGGTTACGGCGGAGTTGCCGTACCAGCCGTCCATCTTGCCGTCGGGGCCATACTTGTTCCAGAAGACAACCGTCCACGGCTCAGTGTTCTGGCCCGAGATGGCGGCGACGTACTTGTAGTTCGAGGCGTCGCTCTCCGACACCTGAATGATATTGCTACCCCAGGGGTTGCCGACATTACCCTGGTAGGTAATATCAGAGCCGCTGTTGGCGGTGGAAGAGCCAAATCCAGCAGTCGAGTAGGATCCGCTAGCAGGGGTGGCGGTCCACGACCCACCGCTGGCAGAGCCAGAGGAGGAGGGAACAGCAGACACAGTGGCGGAGGAGGGTGACTGGCGTCTTGCGTGGCCGTGCACGCGGTGTGCAAGGGAGCCAGTGGTGAGGGCTGCCAGCAGCAGGAGGGACTTTGTGAACTGCATTTTATTGAAAGAATGGACTTCGCGTCAAGCGATTGCTAAGGAATGAAGAAGTCACGAAGTGAAAGGCGTTACAGTTGGTGTAACTGAGGCAGCTTTTATAATGAATGTGGATAGTTGGAAGAAAAAAATCCAGAAGAAGGTGATGGCACAACGATCAAGTTCAGGTCCTCGACATGGGAATTGTGCCCCTCTATATAGCCTTCTGGAATAAAACTTTCACCGCGGGGTCAGCTGGTCCCAACTTCTTGAGCAAGGTCTCGAACATCCATGGTGTTCGATGGATCTGCCAAAGGTTGACGACGGCAGATGGGGCAGGCAGAGTGCGTCAGCAGGATGCCTCTGATGAGTTTGCCATGGATCTGTCGCAAATGGATCTTGGGTTTCAAGGGACGAAAGAGAGCTGAATGGACAGAAAGGTGGGCGCACAAGAAGACAGCGCTTAGCCTCCTCCAAAAGTACCGCGATTGGCTGCTGAAGGATCCTGGAATGCCCACTGTGGCTTTTAAAATTTGCGGAACAGTATACTGTTCCTGAATGCTAAAGCGGGTCAACGCCATTGGCCACACTGTATTCAGTGTCAATGTTAGTTGCTCCGGTGGGACGCTTCCAGACAAGGCCAAGGATCGGCATTCTGGCATTGCAATCTCTTCACGAGAATACTTTCCCACTCTACGTGCAAAACCCGTAGGGCGCAGACAAAGATGCTCACATTGTCCCCGTCCAACAGCTGCGAAAATTAGTCTTTGGTGTAGCCATTAAATGACAGTAGACTGAAGCCTATTAAACCCATCTCCCAGCAAGATAGACAAAGCCAATTGCAACAGTAACGGACAAAGACTGGCAAAGGTTTGACAAATCTCGGCCAAGCCCGCAAAAGTGGATCGAGGACAGAAATTCAGACGGAGGTGTTGCTCGCCAGCTGAGACGCCAATGTGGAAATTCTTCTACACGGCCATTGATTACCATTCAATGCTGTCTTGTGTGTGGAGCCGCCTCCACACTTGGCGCTATCCTTCTGTTGATAGTCGAACTAGTTGTTGAGTCGTTGAGTCATTGAGTTGTAGAGTTCCGTATCAGAATTTATCGTTGCCCTACTGCATGTATGCTCTCCGTGTCGTGGAACCATCTGTACTGGAAGTTTCTCGTTGCCAATTCTCTGGCTTTATCTCGTCTTGTGCGTGGTTTGACAAAGGGATAAGTGAAGCCCCTTAAAGCAGGACCTAAATTTACTATCAACCTTGACCCATGGGAGACCAAGTCTGGGCCAGGGGCAGGACATCCGCTGGCCACTCATTTGGAATGACTAAGCTCGCTATAAGTCCGAAACAGCCAATGGGATTACAATCCATTGCAATACCAGCATTGGATGAGCACTCGTAACAAGCTAATGATCTCGGAACCATGGGTAATTCGGTTGTTTGCCCTGTAAATGGCAAGCCGGAGTGTTGTGTGTTACGTCTGTCTTAGGGTTTGTGGTCTACTTAGTTCGGGGCCACAACACAACACAACACAAAGAATATCTTGGCAAGAGGTACGTTACAGACAAGCCCAATTCTTATAGCTCCTGAAGATTCATTGGTCCTAATAAGAAATCGAAACATGACTCTTAATGCAGCCTTAGGGACCCAAAGTAGGGTTACCATCGCCAAGCGCTCGATTCATTGAGATACTGTTCTTTCACGTCGGTATCGCGCTAACTTCCAAGGCCGCTCTCCACATGATTCTAGACAGTCAGCAGCTAGGTCAAGACACAATTCATATCGAATCAGACTTCTATGCCTTCCAGAGTGGACCACTTAAGACTCGATGTCCCACTCATCTAGTTTTTCTGACACCGTCACCTCCGCACATACTTTTTCGGGCTTCTACGAACCTTCCGGCGAAGTTTCTTGGCCAAGGTTCACCCCGGGGAACCAACTCTGTGAAGATGGCGAGTTCACCGTAAAACTCAATTTTACTCTCCAGCCCATTGATATTTCAAGGTTAGTCGGAAAGCCGGAACCGAACAAGCCCTGCTTGTGACAGCCGCCCTATGAGCATTCCTACCACTGATTGTGGGAAGAAGATACTTCCGAGTATCTTGGATAGAAAATTGCCGTCTGCTCGCATGGCCACGGTGGAGCGACTGGTGGCATACCACGGATTTTATCGAGAGGGATTGGACTACCAGACACTGACCCTTGCCATCGATGACAAAAGCCTCTGTGGGAGGCAAATAGGTACTACTATTGTATTCTACATGTGCATAAACGCGTTGTCAGCATAGAATCGTCACCACTTTGAACCCTCTATCCCCAGCAGCTGTAGTAAGTCAGCCCCAATAGACCCCGTTTGACTTACTAGACCCCTGCCCATAGTGCGAACGTAGAGTTAGACAAAATCAAAGTCTTTAGGCGTTCTAGCCAGGCAGAGCGGATCCTACTAGTGGGTAGTTAGTAGTCTGCCATAGCCGCCACGTTCTTAACGACCCGCCTGGATTCCCTTAGCCTCCGATGCCGCGTATTTCGCGCGACTTCATGACATCACATATTCAACAATCTCTGTACGACACAATATCCACGACAGCGAGCAGCGCCGAGGTTAGTCTGCCTCGAGGGTCTTGAAAGCTGCCTCTGATATCCACAAGCTACTTCTATGATGGAGGCTAAACTCCTCGGCACATACTTGAAGGTCAAAACTCGGAGTGAATTCCCCGCTTGCCTCACTTTGCGAGGTACAGTATACTATCGTGGACATCATACAAGTCGCCACAAAAATCCAAAATGCATTACAGAAAGGCATTCCTACCATGAGAGAATACTGGTATGACTCGTCTTCAATTATCACCCCCCTAGTAGACGAAGCAATCACAGTGAGTTCAATCCAGCGCCAACCTTCGTATAGTTCGTTTTTGGGACATGTACATGCATCGGCTTTTCAAGTAATCGTCATTAATCGCGCATTGAAAGGTAAATGTCTCCGATAGTCTTCGTGACTGCATAGCATGTTGCCTATGTCTCGGCGAAATTGACCTGAGCGGTCCTTGCTCTACTTGCCACCGGCAAAATTGCTCATCTTCTTCACCGTAGTGGAGGCAATCTAGAATACCTAGGAAGAGACCGGCTCCACTCGGCTCGTACGTTGCCATCCAGAGATAACCGGGCGAGTTTTATACCTGCTTGGCTAGCTCTGATGGTTATATAGTATTTCCTCTTCCAAACACGATTTGCTGAAAGCTTCCAGAGGCAAATATATGCATGGCACTGAAATTATGCCATGACCATCTTTCGAGCATGATATCTAGACGGCATCAATGGAGGCAGCTACTCACGAGATATCTTGCTGATCTTATGTACCTCATAAGAACCTGGAGCAGACATAGCACATCTTCATCTTCAATCTTTGTTTTACCGATATTTTCGATGTACTGGACATTGATTCGGCGAACTAAATTAAACAAGCCAAACCAAATCAAACACGTATAATAACAGGTGGCAGTTCTAGCATTAAAGCAATGAACTCTCCTATGAACGCAAGTTTCGGCGGAAATGTAGATAGATAAACTTATACATTTATAGATCCATTACGAGATCGTTCCCGTGACTGAGCACAAGATACCACATTAGTCGTCCCTAGCAGGTGACAATAATAACCCTAAGAACTTGAATACTCTTTTGAATGAATGCAAGATACTATATTGGAGTGGAACAGCGCAGATCATAAACCCAATTCGCCGGTCGAATGCATTTATCTAATGCATAAATCAGTACAAATCTCTTGGCAAAAGAACAATAATTAAATGCCAATGACGACATAACCCCTCAACCCCTCATCCATAGAAAATCACAACGTCAACCACATCCCAAATTAGAACAATCAACACTCTAAATCAAGCATCAAAATCACAATGTCTCAATCGAATACCCCCTACCCCTTCACATTCGCCAATCCAACCCCAACCCAGTCGACAAATGGAACAACGCAAACTCTACCCCTCACCATCCCCAATGTCCGCGGCACGGTCCCCTCCCTCCAAACATCCCGTCTCCGGACAATGATGCTCGAAGCGCGTCGCGATCCCACCAGGATCCTGGCCTTCCCGTGTAGTTACGACGGGCTATCCTCTCGTCTTATCGAGGAGGCCGGGTTCCCAATGCTGTTTTTATCCGGTTTCGCAGTGTCCAGTTCATACGGGCTGCCTGATACGGGGTATATCGCTATGGAAGAGATGTGTTCGAAGGTGCAGGAGACGGTGAGGGTGACTAGTCTTCCTGTTATGGTCGATGGAGATACGGGGTATGGGAGTCCAATGAATGTTCGGCGGACGGTGGAGGCGTTTGCCGCGGCGGGGGCGGCGGGGGTGATGATTGAGGATCAGACTTGGCCTAAGCGTGAGTCTATCCTACTTTTCTTCAACAAATGGTTATATGTGAGGTAGTTACTGATTATGAGGGTCGCGCGTAGGATGCGGTCATACGAAGGGAAAATCAGTTGTTTCGCGCGGTGAAGCCTACGCTCGGATCCAAGCTGCCTGCGACGCTCGGAATGAAGGGCGGGACATTTTCATTCTTGCCAGAACTGATGCCTTGATACTTGGATGGGAGGAAGCGATGACGCGGGCGAAGGAGTTCAAGAAGCTAGGTGCCGATGCGGTGTTTGTTGAAGCCTTGCCGGACAGGGAGTCGATGCAGCGCTGCGTTCAAGAGTTGGATATGCCCATGCTGGCTAATATTATCGAAGGGGGCAAGACGGAGAATCTCTCTGCGAAGGAGCTCGCTCAATTGGGTTTCGCTGCCGTGGCTTATCCGTGGACACTGGTCGCGGCTAGATTGAAGAGTATTCGGGATGCGCTGGAAGGGCTGAAACAGAGCATGGTTGAGGGTACGGCACCACCTATGATTCTGGGTTACCCGGAGGTGTGTGAGGGAGTTGGGTTTAATCGATACTGGGTATGTTTGGACATTGATGATTGGTATACACATTACTGACATTCAACTAGGATCAAGAGACACGCTATGAATATGATCACAAAGGGTTTATTAATCCTTAGTTAGGATCTATTTGCCAGTAGTCGACTAATGTTTTTCGCTACGATTCCTAAACTGGTGATCCACGTTAAGCCCTTAATATGTTGGCCATCAAGCATATCTTGCTGAATATTTGCACAGCTAGGCAAGATTATGAATATATATAATATAGATGCTTACGAACAACGCCAACATATGGGAGAAAACCTGCCCTTTTACTCCAGAGATCGGATATAACACATACAATGCTAATTCACCCGTTCACTTTGAATCAAACGAGGCCAAGAGCAAGTTGATGAGAAGAACTGGGGCACAGGGAATCACCTGCGCGACGCGTGACTACCCGAACAAGTAATTCATCCCGGTGGAGTCCACATTCATCGGCTATAAATGGAAAACAACCCCACCGGATTATCACCGTCAATATAATGCGGCAAAATCCTTTGAAGTCTTCTAATTGCACACAGAGACAAACCGATAAACAAACGAGAAGAGAAAAGAATCGGGGAAAACGAATAGTGAACAAGATACTAGAGGATCACACCGAAAGGCCGCCACTCATTACATAAAGAATGTCTTCCGAAGCGACGTCAGCTAAAGATATCAATATCGTGGCCGAATACCTCGGTGATCAACAGATCCAAGACCTATCATCATCTCCCTCGGTGGACTGTATTGTCATCTGCGCGTCGGCAATTCTGTATCAAGCCGAACACCTGTTTCAGGTACTACAACAGCGACCGTCCTTAAGCAAATGTTTGGTTCTATGTGGTGGTGTGGGCCACTCCACCCATTTCATGTATGACGCTGTTGCGCAACACCCTCGCTTCTCACGGATCGCACAAGACATCCACGGCTTACCCGAAGCTCGTATCTTGGAGAGGATCCTGGACACTTTCTTTGACCGATCCGCCATCACAGAGGGAGGTTGTATGATCTTAGTCGAAGATCAATCCACCAACTGTGGCCTAAACGCCTCGCTGAGTCGGAAAGTGCTCGATGCAGCAGATTTCCAAGACCTCAAGACATGTATTATCATTCAAGATCCTACGATGATGCTGCGAACAAAAGCCTCACTCCAAAAGGCGTACGAGGACAAGCTGGCGCCTCCCTCTTTCATGAGCTGCCCAATAATCGTCCCGCATATGCAGAGATCAGAAGCTTTGGAGTTGACATACCAGGATCTACCGCTGGGAAACGCATGGTGGTCACTGGATCGATTTTTAGAGTTGATAATGGGGGAAATTCCCAGACTGAGGGATGATGAACGTGGGTATGGGCCAAGAGGAAAGGGGTTTATTCCTCATGTGGAAGTCCCAGAGCATGTTGAAGAAGCATGGTCACGACTACGGGTGGTTTCGAATACCCATCGGTGAATCTTTCGCTGTCGCATTACTGTGTAGAAGTAGAGATTTCATCCTGTCGAAAAGATAGTGCACGTGATAAATCGAGATCAAAACCAACCAAACAACTTGAAATCTTGTCCCATAACCTTCAACCACAAGAGGCGAAGAGTCTTGAATACACGAACATCAATCAATCCACCATGCTGCAAGTGATGTCAGATGGCACGGCCCAGCGACCGATTGGCGGGGTGGAGGGAGCGATCGTCGCCTTTCTTTTCCCAGCTGGTTGGATCTCTTGAAGCCGGCCTTGAAGCCGGCCACTTCAGCCACAATGTCTTCGCCAATAATTATCGTTAGCGACTCATCAGGCGCCACTTAGCTGGACGATCTGCAGGTATCTCGCAATTTGACTCTCGAACCTCCCTAAACGGGATAGTTAGTGAGCCTCTAACACGTCAGTTGCGTGCACGGTCCAAGCGTATTATTCCATGGGGTGTCTCACGTTCAAAAAGTAAAGAAATTGACCGCTGGAGTTGTGATCCAAAGGCACTCTCCGCTTCACCTCGAGGAGATTGACACCTGCAGCTTGAGCATCTGCCATTGGGCGAACAAGCAAACATGGTCACAACAGTCTTCGCAGACTCGTCGGGTTTTGTACCGCAAGGACTCGATCCCGCTACAAACAAGGAGCTGTTGGAAATATGGACCCGTGTTCAGAGTCGAGTGTTGGCGCTAGCCGATGGGGACCAGCGCAAGATTAGGCCGCTCGGTGTGAACGACGTGCTGTCGCACCTTGACGCGGCGCAGAAGAAAGACAAGGTGTCTTCTTGGAAGCTCCAGGCCATTAAAGACTCATTCAACAAAACTTTACTGTTCATCCAAACGGTGGGCAGTATAGCAGCGGGCGCTGCGTCCCAGGTATGGCTTTCTCCAGTGTGGCTAAGTAGATACGAGCTAACGGTCGGGAAGGCGTTTGGACCCTCAGAGCTATGTTTCAATGCACTCAATTTTGTGATCCAAGCATGGCAGGGTTACCAAGGCATTTTCGAAGAATTAGCCGGGCTGCTGGAGAAATGTACCGAATATCTAGGCCGCTTAGAGTACCACGTCCACGGCGGTATGGACGCGAAATTGAGTAAAGTCGCGTGCCAGCACTTGCTCCTCTTCGTGGAAATTTGCGATCAAACTGTTAAACTGCGCTCAAAGAGAAGAAAACTGCTTGCGGGGGCCAAAATATTGTTCCTACAGGATAATGGGGTCAATGATTTGCTAACCAGGATGGAGAGTCTCGTAGATAAAGAGAATCGCCTGGTGGTTGCGCAGACATTTGCGCTTGCCTCAGACGCTGCAACCAACTCGAAGGCGAATCTCTCTCTCATGCAGGGTCTTGTGGATTCGTTTGCAGAGGACAGAGCTGAACAGAAAAAGGAAAAAGATAAACAATACAGGGAGCAAGTTGTCCTGAAGGCGCTGGCGTTTGATGAGACCAAGATGAATCAAGAAAGCGGAGAGCCCGAAGCTTTCTGGCAGACGATCTATCGCAACTATCTCAGGCAGCGTGTAAGGGGCACCGGCGAATGGATTTTCAGCGAACACAAATATGTTGCATGGGAGAAAGGACAGTCCGGTCGACCTATCCTGGCTATTGCAGGTGGTGAAGGAACTGGAAAGAGCTTCCTCACGTCCACTATCATTAAGCGTCTTAATCAGAGGAAGACCACGGAGAGTTCCGACCGTAGAATCTCAACGGGCTATTATTTTCTGGAGGGGAATTCTCGGGATGAGCTGAAAAATGCAACCAACCTCGAGACTGTCGCAAAGTCACTCGTTTGGCAGTTCTGTCAGTCTGAGCGGATCTATCTCAAGTCCGTCGCCCAAATCTGTGAACGCTATAGAGAGATCGACCCGGCAGATATTTCAAAGCACTTGATCTTTGGTAATAGGGATCTGGCCAACATGAACATCACATTTTATATTGTCATTGATGGATTGGGTGACACGGTTGGAGAGGGCTTGGTCAGGTTTTTACAGAGAGCTTCCATACCCATGCCCGGTCGCGACATTCGCGTTCTCGTAACCGGGGATCTTAGATGCTTTGAACAGTTAAGCAAAACGGGGAATGTCTGCTTTGATTGCATATCTATAAGTACTGAAAATCGATCGGATGTTGAGAAGTTCATAGAGAACCGGATGGATAAGATGCCAGCGTTGACCGATCACGCCCGCATGGGAATATCAGAGCTGAGAGATAATATTCGAGACAGATTGTGTGCACAAACTAAAGGCGATTACTTCAAGATACAAAGGACCCTCGACCATATCAGCTCCCTGGAATATAAAACAGATATCAAACAGGCTCTGGACGATGCAAGCAAGGAACGTTCGCAGCAGATAACCGAGGAAATCGAAACAATGAACGAAAGCCGCTCAGAAAAAGAACTGTTGGAAATCAATGAAATTGTACGCTGGATTGTTTATGGCAAGGATCTCCTCACGCCAAAGCAGATGTCTGCAGCTCTATATGTACGAAGCGGGGAGCCGTCGTTGCTGCCCCTTGAGCAAAAGTTCAAGATCAAATATCCGCTTTTCGAGGTGGATAGGAACGGCAAGGTTGATTTCCGATCGTCTGAGATTGAGCGCTATATTCCTCTGAGAAAAGCTACCCATGAGTTGGAGGATTCGTATGGTAAAGAGGCGGCACAAGCCGCAGAAGTTGCCATGGTCAAGCACTACCTCCTCACGGTGTGTCCTTCGGAGGTTTATACCAAGTTGAAGTTTGAGGCCTACCTCGCGCAACTGATCAAGCCCAAGGGTATCCGTATCAATAAGGATGACCCACATACGGGCGAGACAAAGATGGCCTTGACTTGTTTAGACGTCCTGACAGAAGAGACTGATCGAAAACGAATGCGACTCCTTAATTATGCACGGAAATACCTCTTAGATCATTTGTCAGCTGTTGATTTAGCTCTGGCAGATACTGCTTGCAAGAGCGCAGTGGGTATACGCTTGGCGAAACTGTTTACCGAGGGCAGTTCAATCGATATCTTACTACATTGTGACAAGTCTGTTGATGACCCTACTCTTCGATTCAAGATACGACGTTATTGGCTTTACAGTAATGACAGTGTTAATACCATCCTCAGATGGTTTGGCGACTCTGCTGTTACCTCCGAGATTTCCGACACGGCGACGCGGGCTTGGGTCGCGAAGGTAGCCTCTGAGGCAGAGCCGGATGAGGATCTAATGAGACCTGCTGCAAAGAGAATGGCAGTGCATTTTCTACAAGAGGCGCATTCGGAATCATTTACAAAGGACGCGTTCCTCTTCATTGCTGGTTTCGTAAATAAGGTACGTAGAGCTCTCTCGAAGAATCTCGAAACGCTAACCAAGCCTTAGATTGAGCGTCGCAAGGGTGTTGTCACCCACGAAGTGAATGACCCTAGCTATGTTTATTCGGTCGAAGAAATAGAGAACGTTGAAAATTGGTGTCAAACGGTGTTGGATGTCAAGAAAAAGAATTATTTGTGGCACATTCAAATGGGCAACCTGTTGGAGGTGCTTGGGCTCCCCAGGCTCGCTGAGGCTAGAGCTCGTCAAGCCTTGATGCTTGATCCGCAAGACTGGCGAGCTTCATATTTGCTAGCAAAGCTAGTCGGGACCAAGGAGGGAATCGAGATTCTAGCTACTCCTATTGGGGAACGTCTTGCATCCGACACCCAGTGGCAACAAGATCCTGTCCAGCGCATCGGGTTTGCCAAGCTCCTATACATGTTTGGGCTACTTTACTGGGAAGACAGATGTCCGAGCAAAGCCATTGCATACTGCAAAATGGCAATGGAACTTGACCCTACAAACTATGAGCGGGTGACAATGGTTTTGAGTTCTCTCGCTACCGAGGGCCGGTGGGAAGACATCATAGTATCTCTGAAAGGAGTAAAAAATTCAGCACACGTCTCACAGGGATTGCCGGAGATGGTAATAGAGCTCTGGAACGCTGACCGGTTCCACCAGATTTTCCTGCAAGCAGCACTACGGACAAAGCACTTTAATCTCCTCGAAGAGACATACGAACTTGCAATCAATCTCCTTCTAGAGCGCCAGGAGCGTGCCATATTATGTTATGTCCGATATTATTATGCTACAGCAATATACTCACTGCGAGATCGAGAATCTAAGGCGATTTCTGAGTGGGAGAAAGTGTTGGTCGAAGTTCCCCAATCCCATTTGTATACCATTCTGCCGTTGTTGGTTAGCAAACTCGGTCCTCTCTATCTCCATAAGGCACGGACGTCGGGGGACGACACAGATGCTGCTTCTTCATACCTCCAGAAGCTTGAGACCTTAATTCCGGATGGAGCGCCTGGGGCCGACGCACTCCTCCCGCCGAAGCTTTATCTTGCGCGGTACTACCAGACACAGGGAGACGTACTACGAGCTAAACAAATCACTCGAGAGATTGTGAAGCAGGCTCTTGAAATACTGTCAGACGATGATGAAGACAATGACAAATACGCCTATTTTAATCTGTTGACTGTGTTTCTACCCCTGGAGGATAACAGGAATATGCTAGCAAGTTTGGCCATGATGTCACTCAACACTTCCGACACTGGAATCCTCTACTGTGATGGAGACTGTGGGAATTCCTGGTCATATTTGGGAGAGATGCTGTGGTGTAAGGATTGCATTGACTTCCAGATTGACAAGGAATGTCACCGGAAACTTTGCGATGGCGTCCTTCCCTTCACGGTCTGTCATAGAAGCCATGACTTTCTCCACATTCCCGGAAGGGAGTCAATCACCCAGGATATTCCGGTGGGCTGCGTGCCTTTCGGAGAAGCGGTCATAACTTTGGACGAATGGTTGGAGCTTATTAGAAGGAATTATGTTTATATTGAGCACTGATTCAGAGAAACCCATCGTACATACATACATTCATTTACTGGCATACTTTTTTTCCTGGTTCACTCGAAGCACAGAGACCCTGGTATACATGGTTTGTTTCCGTCGATATGTGGCATGAATCATTTAGTTTCGGACGACCAAGGTAATCCTGGCATGTACAACTATAATGATTGCCGAGGTACATATCTTGCACTCGCTATCAATTTGGCACCGTAGGTGGTCATGCTGACTCCTTTTCAACACCAGTCCCTGCTGCAGGATAGGGCTGGTGCACCACTGTCAGCGGACGACATATGAATTTATCTATTGGTGCCCTCAGTTCTAAAATGAACCGACACGTGTGTATATCTCGCATATAAAAAGACCCATCATTCCCTTCCACAGCCCACCTCCCTGCACCATCCCGCTCATTTGTACTTGCACTATTCCCACCATGTTCCTCTCGTTGCGTGCCCCCTGGCGCCTCCTACACGCCATATTTCTCACAATAGCCCTCGTAAAAGCCCAACAACCCTCAGAAGAAGACTTCTCTCCGGAGGACGTAATAACACGCGATGTGTGCATTCTCGGCGGAGGTGCAACAGGCACCTACGCAGCGATCCGTCTAAAAGACATGAACAAAAGCATCGCAGTCGTCGAGCGCAACGACCGCCTCGGCGGACATACAGAAACCCTCTACGTCGAGAACGGTGATCATGTCGATTACGGCGTGCAAGGCGTCTTCAACTACGATATCTCGAAGAATTTCTTCAATCGACTCGGCGTACAATGGAAACCGGTCACGCCGGGCTCCCTCATCAATAAATACGTCAACTTCAAAACCGGACACGAAGTCCCTCCTCCCTCCCCCGCCGCTGTAGACACCGTCGCAGCCCTCCTTGTATACCGTACTGCTATCCTCAAATTCGACTACCTCAAAGACGGCATCTATAACCTTCCCGACCCCGTCCCAGAAGAGCTCCTCTGGCCGTTTAGCAAGTTCGTCGAGAAATATAAGTTCGAAGCCGCCCTCAGGGTGATATACACCTTCGCCAATGCATTAGGCGATATGCTCGCCAGCCCAACGCTATACGTTATCCAAGTATTCGGTATCTCACACATAGACATTTTCCTCCAAGGAGGATACATCACGCCGAACAACGGGATGTCCGAACTCTACCGCAAAGCTAGCGAGGTCCTAGACACAGACGTTCTATATAGTGCCAAAGCCACGAAGACCATACGCTCAGACACCGAAATCAAAATACTCACCCAAGACACCTCTGGGAAGAAAAAGCTCATCAAAGCTAACAAACTTCTCATCACCTTCCCCCCCATCCCCGAGAATCTAAATGGCTTCGACCTCTCCCCGGAAGAAATATCCCTCTCCACCAAACTCCTCTGGAAAACCTACTACGTCGCCGTCCTCAAGAACACAGGAATCCCCAACGACATCAACGTCCAAAACGTCGACCCGGACCAGAAGCCAGGGAATCTCCCACTAGCCCCTTTCCAATGGGCTCTCCAGGACATGGGTCCCAATAACTACCTCGCGAGCAAGATCATTGGAGACATGAACTTCACGGACATGCAAGCCCGGGACCTCATTGTTGCTGATTTACACCGTATGGGAACGGCGGGCACCTTTGATATCCGGAAGGATTGGGAGATAGCGGCTTTTGGGAACCATAATCCGACGTCGTTGATGGTGGGGGTGGAGGATATTCGGGATGGGTTTTATCGGAGGGTGTATGACTTGCAGGGACGGAGGGGCACGTTTTGGACGGGGTTGACTCTTGTTTCGGATTATTCGGCTTTGTTGTGGCAGTATACGGAGTCTGTTGTTGGGGAGATGGTGAAGGGGGATTAAGGGTTGGTAGTCTTAGGTTTGATTTGTTGTAGTTGGCTATACCCGAATCTGGATTCAGTCTTACCTACTGTACCGCATGAGAACTTTCTCTGGTCGTAGAGACTGACCTTTACGTTGAATCAAGGAGTATCTGTATCGAAAGCAGGGAATGTGGAGTTGGACTTCGTGAAGGGCCATGCGTGACGTGGCCTGGTGGACGTAGTCCGCAGTCTGTCAAGCCACGACACATAATACTCTGTCGAGAGGGTTCATCCTTGTAGATTATCGTGTACGCACCATAGACCGAGATATTATCCGAGCATGAATAGATCACTTGACAAAATTTCATGATCAAAGTAGCTCTTTTAACGTGAATTATATACACTTCTCATGATTTCTTTATACAATATTTACAAACTCTACATCAAGTCATCTGTACTACATGCAGTCACCCAACCTTCCCAGCCTGATCCTCTTCAATGACCCATTTCTGTTCCCCAGCCGACGTAGTAGCCATCCGGAAAGCATATCTCTTGTCGAGTCCGACCAAGTAATCCCTGCGAGCAGCACTAGTCCAGTCATAGGTGCCGTAGAAACTAGGTAGAATAGGACTATCGAGAAGCCACACAAGCACCGAGCCAAGCGACTGCGGGACCCTGGGGCCCTTGAATTTTCCATATCGTGTGATGAAAACGAGGACGAGGGCAATAGCCATGGATGATACCATTATCAGGGCGACGATGAATGATGGAAGGGACCGGACTATACTCCATGTGGTGCGTATGATTTGGGCATCGTTGTCTGTTCTCGGCTTGGGGAGGGGGTTGAGGTACATGTCCTTTTGAAGGGTGAAGTATGCTGCGAAGAGCCATTGGTAGACTTGTTTTGTGGCATCGGTGAGACGGTCCGGGTCGATGGTTCTTAGTTCCGGGTTCATGGTTTGGTAGACGAGCTGGATTAGGGAACGGGGCCAGTCGGATGGGAATAATATGGGCTCATTTGCAATGGTGCCGTTTGCTGAGGCGGCTTGGATGGAGGCGAGAAAGTGTTGGTGGTAGTTTGCTAGGTTAGATGTCACGTTGTTCACTAGATTTCCGGTCGTAATTGCGCTGTCAATTGGGTAGTAATACTGCAGTATTCCACTGGGGTCGAAGCCGATTGTGAAATTCTGTATTCTAGGAATCGCCTGGCATTGCAGAACGAGTGTTGGATGTAAGCTTGAGTTGGAGCTCGCGGAATTGGTTGAAAGGACAGTCAGTGTGGCGTTATTAGTCACCCCACTCGGTGCCAGTAGTTGGATTGAATATGGTTCGCTTGTGTTGTTATTGACTGATGGTGTGCCCTCCATGTCCTCAGTACCTCTACCAGTGAGGTGGGGGTTGCTCGAATTCTCATGATACTCATCTTTCAAGAGCCCCTGAGTAAGTGGGACTTGATGACAATTCAAATCAGCCCCAATACCCAACGTCACAGCTTCGTACCTATGTTCCATATTATTCGTATGGACAGAGAATGGTACAAATGAATAGTCCGGCGAGGTCCAAGGAAGTAACGACACTGAATTCAACAGGGTCGATTCAATAGGGCCGTATTGGAAGAAGGTGGGGACGGCGCTGGAACTGAGAATGGTGGAATAATCGTAGCGTAACTCGACAGCCTGGGTAGGCCAGGCTGCTCCCGTGCGGCTTTGGGTAAATAGCGCGCCCAGAACAGCGGGAAGACCAGTGTTAACGATGCAGCACAGTGAGACCAGACTGAGCACGAAGGAGCGGGAGCGTATAGAGCGGAAAAACACGGTAATTGGGCTTTGGGAGGATAGATTTAGCAGCAAGGAATTTTTCGCATCAACTCCCCCTTTTTGGAGATGAAGCCATGGCTCGAGGATACTAAGGTTCACGTAGATGGAATTGAACAGAGCTCGCATCATCGACGCGATGAGAGACGGCAGGATGTTCAAAACAATAGACAATCGATCTGACTCAGAATCTGAAAGCCGTCGAAGTCGGTGATCTTTTGAACACAAAATGAACAATACGGCCATGAAACAAATAACCGCCAACAAGCCTAGAAGCTCGGCGACAAATATGGGCTTAGATAAGAAATGGAGCCTAGCATCTGGACGTGATGCTTTCCTACTCGCTGGTTTGTTGGCTAGCACTTTCTCACGTAGTGTTCTTGGCGGGGCTTCTCCGGGAAGAAAGCCCAGTTTTCGACCTGATGGCTCATGATACCAGTAGCATCGCCATGCACGCAGCTTGCGGTTGAGTTGTCGTGCGGTGGCTTGGTCAGTGTACTCGGCAAACGCCTGAACACTAGCTGGGTTAAATAGGTGCGCCACGATGCTGCACATGGCTGCGATCGACCCCGGGTCAGACTTGAGTATATTCTCGCGCGACCGGTAGAAAAGAGCAAGCAAGACACATGTGACTGCCCCAAGAAGAAGGATTACCTCCGATGCAATGGCAGGGAAGGTAATGACCAGGACAGCCACTTGGTCAGTTGCGCCAACGCCTGGAATAGGTGTATACGCAGCATTTGTGTTAAAGAGGCGGCTCAGCAGACGCGCAAACCCGAGCTTCATATCCGTACGAATTTTAGATATGAACTCGTCCCCGGAGAGGGGGGCCTGTGAGTACTGCGCAGAGGTCGAGCATGGGGGACTATGGCCTTCTATTCCAAAGCCACATCGGTCAAGAGACTGGTTTGTCAACGTTCCGTTGCCAGAGGGGCAAACATTACCCGTAGGGCAGATGCCTCTTTTGAGATATGCTTTGAATCCAGCTATATCCAATTGCGAACTATCAAGAGCAGACACGGAGCCTTTATGGACACCAATTGCGACTACCGAGCCATTGGCCTGCATGGAAACCTCCGCCTTGGCCATATAATACCGCATGTCACAAGAGAAGAACTGGGCCTTGGATGTTTGTCCAGCTAAGCGACCGGTACTTGTTGTGTCAATGTCGAGGAGGAATCCATATATATCAAGTGGGGCACACGGGATCGTATCAAGCTCCCAGCGTCGAGCCTGTAGTGGAGTAGCTGTCAGGTCGAAGATGCCGCTGTAGTTCGCATTTAAGGTGCAGTTCTGGGAAGAATCCGAAAGTGAGGTCAAGTGCAGGTCATGAAGCGCATAGGTTAAGGTAGAGTAATTGGAATAACCAGCAGGGGTCTCCCCGACGCTCACAGTGACATTCGCTGTGGGTGAGTTACTGATTGGCAAACCGGAGCATATAAGGTCCGTCCAGTACACTGTATGATTAAGTTTCCATAAAGCCGTGGTGAGCGTATCATCAGAGGGAAGCTCAACTGGCGGGATAGCGAAGTGTGAGAGACGCGACGGTGTCTCTCCAGGATCTCCCCTTGTCAGAGAATAAAGACTCATGTTCCGTTGCGCAGATATCCATTCAGCTTGCTCTCCGACCGCCACCAGCTCCGGCCAACTTCTCAAGGTCGCGGCAGAAGACATTGGAACGCTATCAAGATCCAGCAAGGCGCTCAGTGTAGCGGGCAGCATTAACTGTACTAGAATATTAATGATAGCTACGCCCAGCACCACCCAATGTTTTCTTCTCGCCGATGAGAAGGGCGTCGATATAAAAGGTCCAAAGATATAATTAGCGGAAAGTACGTCAGCAGGAAAGATCTGCTCTTGAGAGAGCTGAAAGTAGGGTTCCAAACGGAAGACATCGTAGACCGTAAAAGACCAAAGGGTCAGCAACGACAAACCGAGAATTGTTGGAACATAATTGTACGCAAACGTAACATGATTTGGTACATCGTCCGTGTCATCGTAGAATACGAGGCCACCTCTGGTGTCACTGTACTGTCGAAGCAGCTCGAGAGCCAGCAGCATCAGGCCCATGACCGAGGCCAGGAAAAGCAGGTACGTCGGGCGGAGCGTCCTTGGGCGCCATCCTGTCCCTGTCACCGACCTCTCCGGTTTAGCGTCATCTTGCCACCACCACCGCATCGCACACGGCGACCTTTCAGGTTCCGCAATCGAACTGTTGCCGGCGGTATCTAAGGGCACCTTCTCGTAGCTTTGTCCCCTGATTGTGGGGTGGTTCCGCTACTCCCGACGGAATGAAAAAGAACCAGAGGCATTGGATTAATTAGGAATCGCCATTTTAGGTGACATCGCATCCGACCCAGTTAGAAGCTGTAGGGACCATTACTTGATCTCCAATATTCATCCATGTCTCACAGTCAAGCCGAGGAATATCGTGTGGGGGACTTAATATCGGCCCGTCGAGAGGTTGGAAATGATTTTTAAGGTTTAACGAACAGACGGCAGATTCCCCGTGCCGATGGAGAACCACGTGATGAAGGACCCACGGGCGGCTACTCCTATACTTAGTACGGCATTATTAACGGGCGTCGTCCTCCGTACCTTGCGTCGTCATCATCTCCTCCACCGCCTTCAATTTTGTGCCAGGCACGTGGATGGGATCAATCATGGCACCTGAAACGAAGAATCATATATGTGGATAGGTCTTCATAACTATGGTATACTAGTCTATAGTACCTTCTGATTAACATCAAAATTTGTCTCACGCACAAGTGGTATCCAGCTACTCGAGCATTTCATTATCATATATATATATATATATATATACATGTCCGATCGCTCAACGCGACGAGCATCATTCCACAACAATCAATATCCAACACTTCGATTACTAGATGACTTGACTTACGGTGATCAACCTTACATCTTCCCGTCTTGAGGCCCGGTTCCATTTTGTATATGTATACTCCAATTTATTGGATGCCTCCGTAAAAGCTATTGGCATCCATTACTGAGCCGAAGTGATCTTGCATGTCAAGACTGTCTCTGTGCCAACAATGCCATATCCCACCGGTCGCACACAAAAATATGCTGACATGATGCGGTAACCACAGTCCAGTGCTGCTGGGTATCGCAATTTCGGTGGATTGGGTTGCTCTTCCCCATGTACTTTATGATTGCATATCGGCGCCCACGGGTCGCTAAGCTCCTCCCCGAAATCCAACCCGATGCGCTCGGGACCTTCCTCCCCGCGCTGGTTGCAGGGTATTCTGTCCCCTCAACTTTGGCAATTTCTTCCCGAAGACTATCGCCATGCGCCAATGCTTCCACGCCATCTGGTAAGTGATTCCCCATCACCCTGCAGGCTCCCCTCCGCCTTCTCGAGAAACGAGCGCATCCCCACCCACCAACAGTCTGCGCTACATTCGTGGCATGTATCTGTCGCTCACTCTGATCTCTGGATTGACCTTTGGTTCACACTCGGCGCTCGCTTTCGGAGGGGGTGTTCATGGCTAGTTCCTTTCCTGCTAGGGCTGTAGGAACACAACTTCCCGTGACGACCTTTGCTGACGGTGTTGCGACATTTCTCAATCACAACTTGACGATCGCGAAAGGCAAGCGGATTTGTTTGGCTGGCGATGAGAATTAGCGAATTAAAGAAACCGTCTCGTGGTGGAAGGTGATTGGGGTGATTTGCGGGGAACCACTGCGACTTTTGCCCTGGCTTGCGGATGGAGGAGAGAAATTTTGGCCAAGATTGCGAAGACTGAAGAGTCGCGTTCGAAGAAGAATTGATTCCAGCGTTGCTTCTGTATGTATACAAAAGTCGGTAGGGAAAAAAGTACCTTGCGATCCAACCTTGCGACAATTTCCAAGCAAATTAGTAGTCCGTCCTTCTCTTGACAATCTCGGACGCAATCACCTCAATAAAGCACACTTGAGATGGGATTTGTTCCACTCCGATTCACACGACCAATGCGACCCGCTTCTGACTTTTTATTTCCTTCATTTGATGAGATTCCCCGCATGGCGAGGGAAATTTTGTTGTCGCATCTCGTCGAGAATGATCTCATAACCCGCGGGGTAAATGGCCTTTTTAGGGCTGGCCCCATCGATGCGGGCCGGAGGTTAATTACCCCAGATAATTAAAAGAGAAGTTGTTCGCCGGTTACTTGCCGCGCCCACCTTAAATAGTAATCACGGGGACAGTTGCGGAGAAGAACTCGCCGCAGAATTACCCAATCCAGATGATCCCCTCATCTTTCCTCCCCAGACCAAAAACATCCATAATTGAGCTGGAAACTCCACCAACCTGCAATTATGGAGAACAAACATCCCACCATGAATGGTTATATACCCCGCCTCCAACGGAGGTCTAACAACATAAAGGGGCCCCGACGCCCTCCAACAGATCAAGAATCATCACTCAATCCTCCATCACAATCCCACAGACACAATGGCCCCTGCTACCCTCAAAGTTGCCATCGCTGGCCTCGGCCGCATGGGTGCTCGTCACGCTCACCACTTCTATGCCCTCACTCCTCGCGCCGAAGTCGTCGCCGCTTCTTCTCCCGTGCAACATGAGCTGGACTGGGCCAAGGACAACCTTGGTGGCGCTCGCACTTATCTCGACTACGACGAGATGCTTGAACAGGAGCAGGCGAACGGTCTGCAAGCAGTGGTGATTGCATCCGCTACCAGTGTACACGCCGAGCAGGCCATCAAGGCCATCCGTCGTGGATTGCACGTTTTGTGTGAGAAGCCACTCAGTATCAATGTTGACGAGGTATGTCTTCACTCCTGTCCCCTATCACCATACACAAAGGTGGGGAAAAGAACAAAAGTTAACTTGAATGATACAACAGTCGCAATCCGTCGTCGATGCCTACAATGAATCTATCCAGAAGTTCCCCAACCAAAAAGTCATGTGCGGTTTCTCCCGCCGCTTCGACGCTTCCTACCGGGATGCCTTCAATAAGATGAACGACGGCCTGGTCGGCACCCCCAGCGTCTTCCGCTCCCAGACCTGCGACAAGCTCGACCCCTCGGGCTTCTTCGTCGAATACGCTCAATTCTCCGGCGGTATCTTCGTCGACTGCTCCATCCACGATATTGACCTTGCACTGTGGTTCTACGGCACAGACTCGGTTGTCAAGTCCGTCACTGCTATCGGTATCACTGCCGTCTCCCCCGAATTGAGAAAGTACAATGACCGTGACAACGCACTCGGTATTGTCGAGTTCTACGGTGGAAAGATCGCACAGCTGTACTGTAGCCGCATGATGGCTGCTGGACAGGAAGACAGTACGTTACTTTTTGTTTTATTTTGTTCGATAGAGAATGAAAAGACAACTAACAAGCACGCAGGCACCGAGATCATCGGTACACAGGGCAAGCTGGCCGTCAACACCCAGCCCATCTCCAACCTGGTTAACATCTACGAGTCGACCGGGATCCGTCGCGAGATCCCCCCACACTACTATGGACGATTCCGGGAGGCCTTCATCACTGAGGCGAATGAGTTCACTGCGGCCTGTCTCGACAACACTGAATTACCTGTCAAGCTAGAGGGCGCTGTCGCTGCTGTCCGGATCGGAGCTGCTCTGCAGGAGAGTCTGATTTCGGGTAAGAAGATTGAGTTCGATGAGCAGGGCAACCGAATCTAAGCGGATGTGAGGAGATTGGGATTAAGCATTTTACGGGATTATCTATTCTGGCAATAGAGATTATGTTTGATAGAATTTAAAATAGACGACCTTATGCAATGCAAGTGATGCGCATTTTTGTTACTTTATTGGACGTCCACATTTGGGTCGAAAGGATGGGCATTTTCTGAAACTTGGTATCTGACGGGTGAGATGGCATTGGTAATAGTTTTCTGTTTGGGAATTCAATTCACATCATAGAAGACGAAAACCGGAAGATGGCAGGTAGCTTGCCGAGTAGATTGTACAGATAATGGTGACCTTAGGATCGAACTGACTGAGAAGCCTGGGGGCTCTTTTGTATTCTACATAAAAAGCCAAATACCTCGGTCTGAGAAGAATTTGAGAAGAAGAGACTGACGATGCAAAGTGTAGGGGTGATCGAGGCTCAGCACGAGGCAGGGCAGGAAACCCTAGCAGTTGGAGGAGGAAAACGTATCATGGGACTTCTTCGATACATGAGTTCTGAACTAAGGATCTAGAAAGGTTGCACTGATTTCGATAGAAATTATACAAGATTAATCGCCCCATTTCTAGGTACATTTCACTAATAACTCTTGCCAGACAACACTTACAATAACTGATCGATCTTGAGCTTTGTCCTATGGAACACATCCGTGCCCCTCCCTTAGGTAGGGGTTCATTGTAGGGCATGCGAAGGGGATAAGTGTTTAAGGCGACATATAGGTTCACCCCACTGCAGAAGCCTATGTGAAACGATACAGAATAAATATGGATGGGGTACGCTGTACGCAAACAATGAAGCACCGGGTACACACCGGCTATCTAGATCTACAAGCTATTTACACCCGAGAAGCAGATAATATGAGAGAGAAAAGGCAGTATATGCCAGAAGAAACTTCAATTTCAATCCCATCCCCACGCTTCCAGCAACATTTTCTCCACCTTCCCCGTCGGAAAGGCATGTTCCTGACGCATGGTTCTCAAAACGCCGAGCAGGGCTTCCTGCTCATTACGATCATCGAAGTACTCTCCGCACAAGGTGATACCCATTAAGGCTTCAATGAAAGCCGGTGGGGATTGGCGATTACACATCGCGATGCCACACAATCGGCGCACGATATCCTTAATGGTACTGGCCAGCTGCCGTTGGCTAGAGACAGACCCGGGTCCTATGTTAGGCCGACTTTGATCGAAAGCAACTAACAGGATGCGAGCGAGTTCCAGATGGGTGGTCCCTGTGACGTGGCAGCTCTCCAGATGCCAGATCTCTGGGAAGATCTGTCCGGAGTTGGTATCAGGTTCGCGGTAGCACATGGGCTCGAATGATTTCGGGAGGGCTAGGGTTAAATCCCGTTCGTAATTCCGTAGCTTGTGCCATTGGGAGGGGTCGTGACGGCGAAGGGAGGGTTGATCCGCATTGTGGTGGATGTAGCTGCTTCCGTAGCAGTATTCGAGAAGGTCGGCGCAGAAGATGACGAGTCTGTCTGCCCAGATGACGTCTTCGGCGGGGGATAGGTTGCGGAACGCATCGCAGTGGTTCATTGGGAAGTTGAGAGGGCGTTGTTTCATGAATGAGGTGAAGAGCTCTTGACGCAGGGCGACCCAGAATGCGGCTTGTCGAAGGCCATCTGGTCTGGGGACGTGAGGAATGGCATAGGGCCATAGGATGTTAGTCTGGGGAGTGGGGGAGGAGAGTGGGTGGGAGGGTGAATCCGGTGGTTGTGGTGCATGGACCAAGTGGACGCTTGGGCCATAGAGGTCTTCCTGTGATGGATAGACGGGAGGGGAGCTGTGCGGTAATGTTGCCACTAGGGGTACCTGTGCATTAATAAACATGTTTAGCATGCCTAGGAAAACTTCAGTATCCTCCTCGCCTTCATGGAGGGGAGCGTCCATTTCTTCGTCGGTGCGAAGAATGATTGCTGCTGCCAGAAGGGCTTCATTATGAATCTGTTCTGGATCCATGCTGAGCCGAAGGAGGTCTTTGATGCATTCATTGTGATAGTAGACGGCAGATTCCTCGCTCAAGTTTGGTAGTAGATGGCCCTGCCACTCCACGACCCCGGCAGAGTTGCGATACCTTTGTAAGCGAGTCAAATGGCGGGCTGAGGTAGTTAGGATGGCATTTAACAAAGTGGGCGAGGAACGGGCCCGTTGCGGCACCAGACGGCTGAAATGACGCTCGTTGTCACATAAATCAAACCGAGGGCCAATGACCTCAGCGAAATAGCGTAGGAGGATTGCTTGAAGGCGGATGTCAGTATCTCCAACGAAGACGACGGGTCTGTGCATCTCTCTATGGCTGTCAGTAGGCGCTCTGCTTGCACCTCCATGTCGCGCGGCCGTATTCGAGCTTCCCAGCGTAGTCATTGCCGACACGGTTGTTGCCTGCCCTGGAGTCCCACATTGAATAGCGTTTTTAGTAGGATTGTTTTGGCCCAGGGCATGAAATCGCGCAACTTCTGATTGAGTTCCTACGGCGGCCCCAGCCCGAAAGGAAACCTCCTCGCCGTCAATCCCTCCGTTTTCAGAATCACTCGCCGACTCGTAGCCCGAGATGACGTCTACAGTCTCGTCGATAAATCTCAGCCGGGCTACAATGACCTATCAGATTCTAATCGCTTTCTTTTCGTGCAGCTTGGCTGATAAAGAACTCACCCGATCTACGGCTCAGCTTTACCCAGACCTGGTCCGGAGCAAAGGCCTGGTCATACTTTGCACGGCTACCCGGACGAAATTGAATCGGATTCTTGCGAGGGTTGCGGCGGACGCATGTCCAGCTGTGTCGTTTACAGGGCTCACATTGGTCGGTCTCATACGTACCTAAGAAATTTAGCTTGGGTCTAGCCTTCCGCCTCGCAGACCAAATACTTACATCGAAGATGCTTGGATCGGCAATTGATACATGGAGTTTGAAGTGGCACTGGCCGACCCCGTGGGGAGACTGACGGTGGCAGTGGGGGCTCGGACGAGGCCATTCTTGTATTGGCTGTGGACAGGGGAGGATTTAGAAAATAGTTCGCGACTTGCCCCTTTTACTTTAGAGGGTAATTGGAATGGTAAAGAGTACCTGCAGTCGAATGATAGCAGAGAGAGGACACAGTCATCGGGGCAGAATTGCCTCACGGGAGGATATCGGGCAACTTGGCGCCGAGGAAAAAAGCCAATCATTCTCTCCAATTGGAGGTCCACCGATCATCACATCTTCTCCCCGCGTTTTCAAGGCCGCGGGAACACTCCTACAAGGTCTCAGCCAATCAGAATCCTGCTAATACGTTGAAGGAGACCCATATTGCGTTTGCAGGGCCTCGTCTAGATGTATACCAACAGAGATAGATGCTGGGCGACGTTATGATCAAGTTTATAAAAGGGTCGTGTCGGTCATGTAGCGATGACTCTTGTTCTATAACTGCAATTGCCTGTGGATTGATAACACAACCTCTCGTCTTCTTTGATTGAATTGCCCTAGGCTATAGCAGCTCACTATGGCCCCAGACGAGGATACAAAACCCCAATATCCAACAACCACAATGGACGACCCTAAAGGGGCGAACCTGCCAGAAAATGCACACATTGAAGTGGCCGCCGGTAGTCTAACCACGGAAACCGGCATCGACGACCTCCCAGTTACTATGTTCGTATGGCTTGTCGCCTTTACCGCTTCGATTGCTGGAATGTTGTTCGGTTATGATACTGGGATCATTAGTGCTGTTCTCGTCTACATCCATAATGGGTTAGACAACCGCATGCTCACTAGTAACGAGAAGGAATTGATCACATCCCTCTGCTCGGGAGGCGCGTTCTTCGGATCCATTGTGGCCGGACTGACGGCAGACAAGGTATGGATATACTACTGAGTGATGAGAACAATTAAGTAACTGTTTGTCTCGCGAAAAAATAGTTAGGACGCAAAGCGGCAATTTATTTCGGCTGCGCGTTGTTTACAATCGGAGCCGTCCTTCAAGGAGCCGCATACACAATTGCCCAAATGGCCGTGGGTCGGGTTGTAGTAGGCTTCGGTGTGGGGTCAGCTGCCATGGTGGTGCCTTTGTATATTGCTGAAGTAGCACCTGCAAAGGCGCGTGGACGACTTATTGGCCTGAATAACATGTCAATCACAGGTGGTCAGGTAATCTCCTATGCTATTGGAGCTGCCTTTGCCAATGTCAACCATGGCTGGCGGTACATGGTGGGGCTTGGGGCCTTACCAGCCCTAATCCTGGCGGCTCTTATGCCTTTCTGCCCGGAGTCCCCACGCCACCTGGTATACAACCACCGCCAAGAGGAGGCCCGGGACGTGCTCCGTAGAATCTACGGACATCCATCGGATGTTCAACTGGCTTCCGTTCTAGCCTCAATATCCGCCGCCTGTGATGAAGCTCGGGAGATCAACGAGGGTGCGACACGGTGGACCAAGATCAAGCAGCTTCATACTGTACCTAGCAATCTCCGGGCATTGGTCAGCGCATGTGGCTTGATGGTTATCTCGCAACTCTCGGGGTTCAATACGCTTATGTACTACTCATCCACCCTTTTTGCATTAGTAGGCTTCGATAATCCTACCGCGGTAGGGATCGTCGTTGCTGGAACTAACTTCATCATGACCTGGGTCAATATGATGGTTATCGACAAGATGGGTCGTCGCCGACTACTCTTATCCACCGCCTGGGGTATGTCCGTCGGTCTTATTGCGATAGCGGTAGCATTTTGCTTTATCCCAGTCGACTTAGATACCCTCGATCTGAAGAGCAGCAGCGTATCACCTCCGGCAATTGTCGTCTTGGTGTTCATTATATGGTTTGTAATCTTCTACGGTGTCTCAGTCGGTAATACAGCATGGATGAGTACAGACTTTTTCCCACTGGAGGTCCGCGCGATGGGCACTATGTGGATCACCTGCTCTAGCTGGGGCAGCAATGTCATCGTATCCAGCACGTTTCTGTCCATGATGAAGAGTATGACTCCGTCTGGAGCATTTGGGTTCTACGCTGGCATTTGCGGTGTTGGGTACATTTTGATATACTTCTTCTATCCGGAGGTGTCAGGTTTGTCGCTGGAAGAGATCAAGGAGGTATTCAAGCATGGGTTTGGGGTGAGATACGCTCGGAATCTGCGCAAAGAGCGCAAGGATAGTATCCAAGAGAGGTTGAGGGTACAAGGCAAGACGGTTGTTGTAGGGCATTGAGGTTATGTAAACTTAGATAACGGATCAAGTATAAAATCACCAGTCATCAGCGTGCAGTCAAAATCATATACTTCATTATGAATCTATTGAGGGCAGTGGTTTGTGATCGACGCAGATGTGCAGTAGCTCTACTGGCAACCATGGATGAGTGAAAAACTAGTCTCTACCTGATGAAGGTTGCGATAATCGAGCTACTTGCTCTCGAGAGAGGTCTCGGATATTTCCCCTTGATTCTCATATTTCCGCAATTTGCCTGAAATAAAAAGAAAAGAAAAGAGGGCGGGGATACCACAGGTCCTTTCAGCCAAAAGACATATTAGCAGGCACATGGCTCTCTCATGTCATTCGCAATGCCACCCACGAAGAGAATGTTGTCCAGCTTGTTTGCCTCGTTCGGATTTACCGGTCATTATGTCGAGTGCCAGTACTAGGCCGATACTCCCAGGTCCTTTACAGCCATCAACCCCGATAAAACAGGAATAAATCTATTCCTGTTCGTGTTGCTTGTTAACCAAGCTGTCATAGAGCCGGAGTAACTTTACAACGGGTGTGCACCATGCACCTGCATCGATACGTTCGTGAGTCGTACGGGATGAACATTTGTCATGCCTCTGTGAAGGGTTGGTGGATATAGGTCCATGTTCTCGACTCAATGGACAGGGCTTAAGGAGGCTTGGCTGCAGCCTATCCCTGATGAAGTAGGCTTTTCACATACCAGGCTGAAATGGAGATCGTAGATAAGCGACTGCGGCCTCAATCCCTTTGCATAACCTTGTCGGCCACCATTACAGCCGCCGAAGAATTTAGGTCACACCAACAAGGATCCCCGTTGGGTTTGGTTACTCCAAATAGGGACACCATAACAGCGAACGCAAATACCGAAGTATCGTCATATGCCATGATTTCAACACTCCTGAGTCACCGCCAGACTGGCTAAAGCATTGACCTGCCATGATCACTACATGCTGCGTGTGCCGAGTAACCTGGACAGTCTAGACTCCATAACCTGGTTGAACAGGTATGACAGTAGAACATCTGTCTACTCCATGTATATTGATATTACGACCAATGTGTCCTACTCATTTACCCGTCCAAGCTGAAATCACTTGTCGCGGAAACATACACCTGACTTATGCTTGCGCAATCTAGACCTGCATGTTTAATTCGGTTACAGTTGCACGGAGTATTTTCAAGGTTGACAAAGGGGTTGCAACGTGGTACTAACTGAAGACAAATAAACATTGCGTTCTCATATCGAAGTGGTACATGGCTATGCTTATGCTGCGGAACATTATATCCACCACCCACGTTGGCACTACCGGGTAACTTAATACTGCTTTAGCCGACTTTTGGGGCCGTCACAGTCGACCATCTTAGATCAACTATTTAGGACTCAAGAACTGGGAGCAGGTATACGGTTAATCATCTTAGAAATGCTGCAAAGATATCCTTTACCGCTTAGGTCAAAGTAAATTCTGTAGGTGTCTATATACGTACAAAGCAGTTTCTATAAAACCAGTCTACCAGGGGTCATTCAATATAAAGCAATCTCTTCATAGACCACCCTAGGGCACTCCAACGGAATCAAGTGCTTCACATCCTCAATAGCCCTCAACGACGTTTTGACACCATTCTCATCAAGAAATCGGTAGACCTCAGTCTCAACTCGCTCTCTTGGCTCGACAACATCCAATTCCCCAACAAGTACACTCGCCCGAATACCACGGTGGCCAATGTAAGCTAGAGCCCTCCTCACACCCCCGGAAACATCTTCCGCCATGCCATACGTAGGCCAGGCTTCTTTGGCAAGTTTATTCCCACTCAAGCTGTCATGAATCACCAACTCGATGTCGTCTTCACTTAGGTTCTTAGGGTTTGCGAGTACGTTCTCAACCGTCCACCTTACCGACTCCTTGGTCTCATAGGCAAGCTTTTGCTGTTCTTTCATCTCTGGAGGGAGGCTGAGAGCTGTCGGTGGTGCTGGTGCTACTAGAATCAGACCCTTTATTTCTTGGAGCAGATTCTCATGGAGGGCTGATAGCGTGGTCAGAGCTATTTTCGCTCCCATAGAGTGACCAACGAATATGAAGCCGTGGTTGAAAAGGTCCTTCGTTCCGACGTCTTGTTTCAACTTCTCTAGTGCGAGAGCAACATCGGAAGCCAATGCCGTAATTGAATATGTGTTTCCAGTTTCCTCAGACGGACCAGTAGACTTGCCCCAGCCCCGAAGGTCGACAGTAAGAATCGGATGAGTAGTACTCAGAGAAGTTGGTGAATCAGCCGATATGAGCTTATGCCATGTTGATGAAGATCCACCCCAGTAATGGAGGAAAACCAGAAGTGGCTTTCGACTGTCGGTTGAAGGTCGAGAGATACGCGCGTGGAGGGATATATCAGAGGAGAGGTTTAAAAAGATGGACTCCATTTTCGTGATGTGTTTAGGTTATTCTTGCTTGTAGCTTCGTATGAATGTCTTTCCGGTTTTCTTGATACAGTGCCTCTTACACTATGATTGACACTCCATATATATTGACATATGGTGATTGTTCATCTGTTCGAATTGATTCCTCATGACTCACACTCTTACAAATTAATTACAGTGTTGGGACGTTATTTGGAATTATATTTCCATCATTTATATAGTACCTATGTCAGCATATGCGGAATGATACCGCTGGGCACATAAGCATTCTAGAGTCGACTCTCGAATCTAAGTAACTGAAGTAAGCCCTAGGTGATCCTGTCAGCGGTTTGGTTGTTATTATTGGTGGCTAGGCTAGAGTGGGTCTTAAATGCTTGGTATTAACCTACTTTGCTCTGCTATGGAGGCGGTCAGGACTGAAGGTTAATGTAGAACAAATTAATACATTGGTTTGGGTGCTTCGTCGTGAATATATGTGGGTTTTATAAGAATATTACGTCTGGTGTGCTTCGCTGTGAGAGAAACGTGATATTTAATAGGTTCAATTAAGGGGTGGATCATCTGTGCAATATACAAAGGAATGTTGAGGTTAAGTTAATAGCGGTAAATTAGAAGACCTATGAGAATTCTTATATTATTTACTCTTGAGAAGGTATATACTACAAAGTACTAGTGATAATAGACAGTAACATAAGGCCCAGTAGCATCAGAGAAGGAGAAGGACACCCATGCTTGAAGGTCGGTGCACTCATTGACGTCCATATGTGGTCTAGAGCTTAAATCATTAGCTTATTTCAAAAGACTGGCATATATTCAGGGCTAGAAGAGGGACATACACATATGAAGCCAAATGGTCAGTGTATGATTGTGCATGCTCATGGAGCCCATGTTGTCTAAAGAACTCGACCATGACTTTTGCGACAGCCAGGTCGTTCATCCCAGTAGTAGGGAAGTATATCTTAGGCTGCGGATATGCCCTACCAGGGAATATCTCTAAATTGAACAACATTGGGATAATGTTGCAGGGATCACCCGGGTTTCTAGGTCGGTTCTTCTGTTCACGCAAACCATCTTGAATATCTAAAGAATTCCATAGATCGCGAACCATGGCAAGACCTGCCATCGTTTCGGGATCTGAGACCCGACCGCCAAGAGTCCAGAGGTCTACGGCACTCTCGATGCTTACTTGGAACTGTGCAATGTACAATTTGAATCGACTTTTGTGAGGCTCGACAAGGTCACAAGATATCCAGTACGGGGCCGTAGTGGCTGGGACTGAGGCAAAGTATTCCTCAATCATGTCCATAGACTCACTGAAAGCACCTATTGTATCCACATTGCGCACTGCATTGAACATCAGCTGCGCGCGAGGAATTCCGGTGGCTAGTGATTTCAGTTGAGGGTAGAAATATAACTTGACTGTCACGTCATCGTTATTGAAATCTAGTGCCAGAAGGCTCTGCGATTTCGCCGGCTCATCATCCAATATACCTCGTTCTCGAACTGTCGCTTCCTCTTGATCCGTTAATGAAACCTCATTCACTAGCTGGTGATACAATTGCAAATCCAGCTTCATGTCCAGCTGCTTGAGACGATTCAAGGCCTCACCAAGAGCACGTCGATTGCATACATCGCGACCGGTACTAGAAATGAAGGTTGTCGGCTCGAAGCCCATTCGAACAGTCTTCCCAATCTTTGTAAAGTTCTGGCTGAACTCCAGCGGCCCTAGGCCACTAAATACACTTTTGTAGAGCTTACGACGCTCAGTATCAGGCCATGGACCTAGAAAGGGTATGATGTGTAGGCCATAGAGGCATAAATATTGATACTGCTGGTGCACACTGTATTTGCACTGTGACAAGAGATTTCCTAGCATCGGTGCCGTGTTGTGCCACCACTGATGCTGGTCAAAGCTTGGGAAACTGAGATATTTGCTAAGAAGGTCATTTGGTTTTGATTCGTCGTTGTCAGTCGACGTTTGTCGCTTGCAATCGCCCTTCAAAAGTGCATAGGTGGTCATAGCTGGGCTGAGGCAAGGTGGTTGTAAAGTATAAGATGAAAGAAATACGAGCAAATTGCGGTCGAGTGAAGGCAGAGGTAGAGAGCGTGCTACTTCGGTCAATGAACCATGTGAAGCTGCACGTAAAGATCGGTTTCCTGGCCGGAAAAAGGCAACCAAGGCCTCACTGAAGGTAGTTGGAAGTTGGAAAGAGCCACAGGATCACTGAACACGAGGAATGGATATCTGACATACGGCTTGCGAGTTACATCCTAGCGACTAGTCATTGCAGGGCATGTGCTCTGTTGTGGAATCATTTCGTTACCGAGTAGTAACCCAACCTGTAACATATCTTTTATCAGACCCCTTCCAAATTTGCATAATACCCCAATTACAAGAGGCTCTTATGCAATATCACCAGTAAAGCTATATGTCATGCTCCCACAGTTCGTGATCTACGTAGTGGGGTGGCCGTCAAGTACACTTAGGAGATACATCACATGTTGACACAGCATGTATAACAAAAGGCTTACACAAGGACATTGATGGTGTAGAGCAGACTCAAACACACAGGTAGCATTGTTGATAATTTCGGCTACTCTAAGTATAGGCGACTTTTTCAGCACAGGAAAGGGAGCTATGGCCGTGATATTATTGTTCCACCGTACGACTTTCTAAACAATACGCCGACCTCTTGACACCGAAGTGTACTATAAAGCTGAATGGAAAGGTAACTTACAGATTGTAAGCTCAGCTCCTCGATATGATGTATATCATCTTCTTGGCAATTGCTTATTGCTGAGTTTGCCATCCGCTACCTAAGATAGTCGGCAAAAGAGAGCGAACCTTTATAGTAACTTAGATAGGCTAGTATACAAGAGGAGGCTAGTTCCCAATGGACATCATTGTAGCAACAGACGCTGCTTTCACGATCAAATGATTGTCAGGAAGATTTGCTTTACTTCAACAAAACGGGCTTTTATGACACAAATACATGAGTTGTACAATTAGCTGTTACATGAGAAGCGGGAGAAGAACATGATATTACCAAGAGTGGACTAGATGCGCCTATTAGAATCTATGTCTCTAGCCAGACACCGCTATGAAGCACTGTTTCACAGTCGGACATGGTGTACCAGCTCGGCGACTAAATTCTCCTGGCGGTCAGGTCTTCTCTGTTCCTACGCATGTTGGAGCCACGGTACTATTATCTAAAGACGACGGGAGACTGCATACTGAGAACATCACACAGGTCTCCCCTGAAACGATATGATAATCGTGACCTGGGTGAGACCTAGCTGCGGCAATATGGTTGTACACTAGAGCAGTCACTTTATTGCTGAGGGATAAGTCTAACGAGCAGCTGTGATGATGCCATATCTAGAGGTTCAGCGACCTGTTTATCACTTCTCAACATATTATGACAATAGGCAAGGATGCCTCCTGGTTCCCTCTCAGTGACGACTGCGTTTCACAGATATTCTAAAAGTAAAAAGCCGCTTCTCCCCAAAGGGACATACTACAGTACATGAGACTCTTAATGGTCTAATAGCGGTGGACTATCCTTGGATAAGAATGGGAACCGGCTGCTTGCTTGCATCATGTCGGTCTTGCATTGTGCCATTCCAGGATCAAGCGGCATTCACCCAGCTCAGGTACCGACAGAATGATGTGTAACCTTTTATGGTCTATTTTTACTCTTATCTGTACAATGTCGGTGCGTTCGATGCCATATCATCAACACACCTTCGTGCCAATGGATGTCATTTGGTCGCCGGGGAAGCCGAGGCCAGGTGGTGAAGGAATCAAATGATACACAGTGTCTATATCATATAGAGGCAGAGGGACATATTCGCCATGATACCTCATTTGCTAACCTCCCAATATCGAAATATTGGAACTATCCAGGCACAGTTCCTCAAATCCTTTGATGAGACCAAGAAATACTCGTTCACTTGTTAGGTCCATTCTATGTAGAGGCTACACTCGTTTTCTTGCCGTCGTGTTTGTTTAAAGCACATACAAGTCTAGGAATCTATTATATCATCACTAAAATGCTGAACTCAGAAGATGAAAGGGACGAAAATTCTTCATATCAATGTATATTTCCAATATTGGCTACCTGCGGAACCGCGAACAGAGATTCCGACTGTGCCATCTTTGAACAAAGTGAAAGAAGTGTCGTGCTCAAGATTGAACAGAATACAAGTTCTCTCTATCACACCTCACTTGTTGCCTGGTCTATCCTTCTAGCGCAATATACCGACTCCAATAACGTTTACTTTGGGGGTTTCCCATGTGAAGCTAGCAATGTCTCTAGTATACAACAATGGGAAGCGGTGGTAGACTCCCAGTTGCCAATTTCGGATGCCGTGACTCTCAGAAGCACCCAGAGATGGCTACTCGATGATTTCGCCCGCCGTGAAGTATTCAACACTTGTATCGTGCTTAGCCCCAACGACTCGCAGGATGGCTCCTGGTTCAAGTCAATGCGGAACATTGAAAAGGTGATGGATATCGTGGTCAGTCGTTATCATACGAGCTAATAAATGAAGAGTGATTCAGCTCAGTGACATTATACTATTTGTCGAACCTCTTTCGCCTACACCAAGGATATCGCTTCGATATATGTCCTCTGCTCTCAACAATGTTCATGCCGAAAACATTATTAGTACACTAGAACAGATAATACATTGTCTGATCCATAGGCCAGGTCGGCCACTCGCCGACTCGTGTCTAATAAGCAAGCACCACCAGGACCAAATAGCCAAATGGAATAGCGATGCTCCGGCTGTTCCGTTGGACAGTTGCATTCACACTATCTTTCGCGTACAATGCATTTTGCAACCAGGCGCCCAGGCGATTTGCGCCTGGGATGGAGATATAACATATCGTGAGCTGGATAGGCTGTCTTCAGCTGTACAAGAGCTACTGCAGCCATACAATCTTACTTCAGATTCAGTCGTACCGATTATCTTCAAGAAGTCTAAATGGGCTGTCGTCGCCATGCTTGGAGTGCTTAAAGTAGGCGCTGCCTTTGCAATGTTGGATCCAACTTACCCGACAAAACGGCTGGTGGATATATGTCAGGGTGTCGATGCAAATGTGATAGTTTGTTCAGAAGAGCTATGTGTAGGCGCTCCGGGAAGCACCCTTGTAATCGGGGACGATAACATGAAAAGGGTAGCATATTCTGCGGCACAGCCAGTGAAGACGACTTCGCATGATGCGGCATATGTGGTGTACACATCAGGCTCTACAGGTGCGCCGAAGGGCATCATCATAGAGCATGGCTCCTTTTGTACCAACAGCATTGCTAGTAGCCAGGCTCAGAACCTTGATCGATCATCTCGAGTTTTGCAGTTTGCGTCATATGCGTTCGATGTCAGTGTCCACGAGTGTTTGACTCCATTACTTCTTGGTGGATGTGTCTGTATTCCATCCGAGTCACAACGTGTCAATAGCTTGAAACAAGCTATCAGAAGCCTAAGAGTTAATTGGATGGAGCTAACACCATCGGTGGCTAGGCTCTACCAGCCGGAAGATATTCCAACGGTCAAAACCCTTGTGATGGGTGGTGAGCCTATGCTGCCCACTGATATCTCCCGATGGAAGGGCAAGGTTCGGCTAGTATGCGCGTACGGACCGGCAGAGTGCACTATTGTGTCAACCGTGCAGCCATGCGTTCAAGACTTGGGAAATATTGGGCTTTCGCCGGGTGGCACCTGCTGGATCGCATCAAAAGACAACCACCACCGGCTCATGCCAGTTGGTTGTATCGGAGAGCTCATCATAGGCGGCCCAATTGTAGGGCGAGGGTATTTGAAACAACCAAGTCTGACAGCAAATGCGTTCCTCACAAACCCAGAGTGGGCGTCATTGTTCCATCTTAATGAGACTCACCGATTCTACAAGACTGGTGACCTAGTCAGATATAACTTCGATGGAACAATCGCTTACATTGGACGGAAGGATACCCAAGTCAAGTTGAACGGACAAAGGGTTGAGCTCGGCGAAGTTGAACATCAGGCAAGACAATACTTCTGTGATGCTGTGATTGCTGCTGAAGTTGCTGCTCCAGCAGGACGTAAGCCTACATTGATTCTCTTTATTGCTCCAAGGCAAGAAGACTCCGTTCGTATGGATCGCACAATGCTTTTACGCCCGCCAAGCGCTGTAATTCGGAGACAGGCCCAAGCAGCCAAGGCTCATTTACAAAAGGTCCTCCCAAGGCATATGATACCCACAGCGTACATCGCACTACTAGCTATCCCTATTTCACGGACAGGGAAGGTCGACCGGAAGATTCTGCGGGAAGCTATCAAGTGTGTATCGGAGAACGATTTTAGAGCTTACTATTTAACACCGTACAATGATATGAGTAACTCACCAAGTACTCCCACCCGAGATCAACTACGGCGCCTATTTTCAGCGGCACTCGGCCTTCCAGAGGGCAAAATCGGACCCAATGATAGTTTCCTCCAGCTGGGCGGCGACTCAGTCAGCGCTATCAGACTTGTCGGGGATGCCCGAGACCAGGGACTGCAGATGACGGTAGAATCCTTGTTTAGACACCAAACTATTTCTAAATTGGAAGATTGCACTCACCAGGCTTCAGGGAGCGTTGATCCATTTATCCCAGCCTTTTCATTGCTTGATTCATTAAGCAAAGCCATATACATTGCTCAGGCAAGTGAGCAATGCTCCGTGTTTCCGGAACAGATTGAGGATATCTACCCGTGTACGCCTTTACAGGAAGCCTTAATGGCGTACACCTCGAAAATACCGGGAGCATTTCAGGCCCAATTTCGCTTTCATCTTCCCCAGAAACTTGATTTGCTTCGTCTAAAGGAAGCATGGAGGATAGTGATTGGCGCCAACCCAATCTTGCGAACTCGCATTATTCACTCTGATATTGGGGCTCTTCAAGTAGTCATGCACCTTGAGGAGCTTTTGCAGTGGGACTTGATCTGCGATAAAAATAAGTCTCCTAGGCCTTCGATGTCTTATGGTACACCGCTTCTTAATCTAGCAGTTGCGAATGATACAGAAGGGAAATTGCGCCGGATATTTTGTCTCACAATGCACCACGCTATATTCGATGGATGGTCGTATGCTTTGATTCTTGGCGCCGTTGAGGGTGCATATAAACACATGAATGCAGTTCAACGGCCTTTCACCCCGTTCATCAAGCACATATTGAGTTGGAATCACGAATCTACTAAGAACTTCTGGTGCTCCGAGTTCAAAGGCATGCAAGCAGTGCCATTCCCTTCTGCGCCCTTAACCCTCGCACATTTGGCCAATTCTATCACCACAACGCATCGCCATATTCACGTAGCCGAGTGGCTAGGTGGCTGTTACACGCCATCAACAATTATTCAGCTTGCATTTGCCATGCTAATTGCCTGGCGTACTGGGTCTATGGATGTTGTATTCGGCCTGACCGTTGCCGGGCGCAATGCTCCAGTAGCCGGAGTGCATAAAACGACTGGTCCGACTATTGCTGCATTCCCTCTTCGTACAATACTTCATGGGAGGCTAAATGTCGCTGATTCCCTAGTACTCATGCAAAATCACATTACAAGGCTCATCCCTTTTGAGCAGACAGGGTTACGACGGATAAAGTCACTGGGTTCTGAGGCAGCCAGCGCCTGTCAATTCCAAAGTCTGTTGGTGATACAGTCTGCCACAAATCGACAGCCACCAAAAATACTTATAGACTGCCCTACCAATGAGTACGAGCAGGTGAAGTTCAGCACATGTCCGTTAACTCTAGTGTGTGAACCTGGGGCGCAGAAGCTGTCAATGAAGGCCGTGTTTAACAATGCAGTCGTCATTACTGATGATATGGAGAGGATGTTGGACCAATTGGAGTATCTTGTGGACACGATGACCAAATTTCCATCCTTGAAAATCCAGAACATCATCCCACCTCCCTCTAACATCTACACTAATACTCTTTGCCAAAGCCAGTCATGGAATTCGTACATTGAGAAGAAGGCTTATGAGTATTTCAGTGGAAAGGCAGCTGTCGTTGTTGACGCCATAGTACCGAAAGGAGATTTTAATCGGATCACTGTTATGTTCATCTGCGAACCTAAACGGACGTGTGAGACGACAGGAATATTGGGCCTATTTATACGACCTACAGACCAATTCAGGCGGCAGCTTCAACAATTGATTTGTAGCCTACGACAATTGCTCCCCTGGTTTGTGGTTCCATCACTATGCCTTCCAATCAGCTTTATACCGTTAACCCCATCTGGACAACCGGATAGAGCCCATTTATGTGAGGTAGCTTCATCTGCGGACGTTTACATCTTACGCTCTTTAATGGATCCTGACAAAGAGCAAATTGGTTATCATATATTGCCGGGAGAGGAACGTCTTCGAACCATTGTTGCTCGTGTTCTTGGTATGGACCCACAGAATATAAGTCCTGGGGATGACTTCTTTACTCTTGGTGGGGATTCAATATCTGCAATGCAGGTTGTTTCCCTTTGCAGAAAGCACTACCTGTCACTGACAGCATCGGATATATTTGACGGGAAGACTGTCAAACTCATAGCATCAAAATCGAAGCCCCTCACCTTGTTCACCCCTCCATCGACTCCTGGAAGTGACCGCAGTTTGGAGACGCGTTTCTCCCTTCTTTCCTTGGGGTCTGATCATGACCTGGAAGGACTTGAATCCGCAGTTATGGCTATATATGGCATCCAAAGCATGGATTGTATTGAGGATGCGTATCCCTGCAGTGAAGCACATCAGGGGCTACTGCAAACGCAAATGCTGCAGCCATTTGATTATCAGTCCTATACCATATGGGAGGTCACCACTGGTAGCAAGGCCTCTGCTGTGTGCCCCATTAGACTGCGCAACGCTTGGTTTAACCTTGCGCGTCGTCACCCTGCGTTACGGACACATCTCATAAAGAGCCCATTGTGTGACGGTATCCACTCGAAGATACATGTTGTGCATAAAGAGTATTCTAGGGGTGTCCCCATAATTTCTTGTGCAGATGAACTTGTTTTTGCAGAGTTGAGGAAGTCGTTCCTGCAGACTAGCGCGAGCATATGTTATCCGCATGCATTTACGATTTGTCAGACGCTCTCTGGTCGCGTGTTCTGCAAGCTGGAGGGCGGGCATGCATTTCTTGATGCTACTTCCGTCTTGATCATTCTTCATGAGCTATCGCAGGCGTACGATGAACAGTTATCCCCTGATCCTGGGTCACTATATAGCACTGCGGTAGCTTGGCTTCAAAGTTTGTCAAATGCTGGTGATCGCATGGACTACTGGAGAAGGCAATTAGAAGGTGCTAGTCATTCTATCTTTCCAAGGCTGAATGATCAAAGTTCACCTAGCAAAGCCCTCGTTGTTACTGGGCATCTCGCTAGCATTGCTACATTGATACCATTCTGCACTATACATGGACTCACTGTGGGTAATGTGCTACAGGTTGCCTGGGGGTTAGTACTGCGGCAGTATACTGAATCCGATGACGTCTGCTTCGGTTCCCTCATATCCGGGAGAGATTCTCGAATTCCCGAGGTCGATAAGATTGTAGGACCCTTCTTTAATGTTTTAGTTTGTCAACTTCACTTTAGTGATGGTTCCTTCCTGGATATATTACAGAGGAATCAAATAGAAACCGGTAACCGATTGCTCAATCAGCATTGCTCCCTCATTGAGGTACTACGTTTCTCAAAATACTTCGGCCAACCTTTGTTCAATACTTGCATCTCAGTTGAGCAGCCGTTGTCTATGGGTAGCTCTGATTCGAGTCTATGTTTCAAGGACTTAGAAACACTAGAGCCGACAGAGGTAAGATTCGAACAATCCCACTGCCTTAACGACTAGCTGACCGCGCTGGACAGTATGGTCTTATAGCTACCGTTACGATTGGACCAACAGAAGTTGTGTTAGGGCTCACCTACAAATCTGACTTACTCACAGAAGACCAAGCATTGGACGTGGCCAACCGATTTAGGATGTCCATCATGGACATTGTGGGATCTTTGGACAAATGAATGAATCTTGGTTGGTAGATCCTGAAGTGTAAATCCACATATAATCTAGTTAATATTAATTTACCCACTACACTGATCAAGACTCTGCCAGTTTTGCCTCTTAGGCGGAAGGTACTAGAGAGTAATTATGTTGAATCCTTTCCTCTGTAGACCAAATATACAAACCAGGAATATATATAGAACAAACTCCATGAATTATGCGTATATTACAAGTGTCCAATACAAACAATCATAACAATAAGAAAGATTCACTTCAGCTGCAACTCACCCCTTTCAACCACAAGCCGTAAAACCTCCTTATTCAACCCCGACCAGTGTTTCCTACCATATATAAACCAATAAACAAAAGCTAATAAAGTCGAGGCAGCAAAGATCGGCAATGCATAGTTCATGTTCTGGCCTGTCACCGGCCGATAAGATGGGAACGTCAACCACACAGTGACATAGGCAGTATAAATCAAGGCAAAAATATTAACCGGCAGACCCCATCTACCCATATTCCAGTTTCCCATTGGTACCGGGTCTTTCCGGAAACGGTTGTGCAACATGCAGCTGATGGCGATGAAGTAGGATACGAAGAGACCTATGGATGAGAGAGCTATGAAGGCTCCGAAGGCGGCAGTGCTTGCGATGTTGAGGCATGCTAAGACCATGACTATAAATACGGGGAGCCATACGGCGCGGATGGGGACGTTATGTCTTCGGTCGATCTTTGGTCTGGATGTTAGTTGAGTCTTATATTGGAGGAGAAGGTGGATGGCGGACTGGATGTACATACGTATGAAAACCATTTCGGCAGCGCACCATCCCTAGCCCAGGCCCATGTCAAGCGGGAGGCGGATGCTATGCTGGCTAGGGTTACGGAAAGCCCAAGGACTAGAAGCCCGCAGACCATGGCGGTAGCTGCCTGGGTGGATCCCGTGGCATATTGACAGATCTCAATGATGGGGAAGCTGGCGCTCAGGGCGTCCTCGACAGAACCCATCGTGAATAACATGCATATAACAATGGCATACGCAAGAACGGCATTAGTGGCGACAGACCAGATCATCGATCGGGGTACTGCCTCTCGCGCGCGACGGACCTCTTCACTCATGTGGACTGCACCGTCGAAGCCTATGGCCATTAGTTGGTTTAATATACACTAGTTAGTGGTTGCATTTACTGACCGACGAACCCCCATGTCGGGGTTAAGAGTCCAATGTTCCATGAGACGAAGGTATTATTCCAGCCTGACTGGGCTTGGGTTGTTAGGAACACATATTCCGGAGCATGCCGTGGGGATAATGCAACAAAGACGACTAAGAAAATGATAAAAAGAATAATATGAAGGACCCCAGCCAAGAGCTCAATCCATGGGATCAGCTGGAAGGTATACATATTCATCAGGCCCTCGACGATGAGTATTGCAAAGATGATCAAAGTCAAATGCCATCGTTCCGATACGTAATCAGGGTAGTTTGTGATCGCTAGACCTTGGATTGTCGTCGCCGTGGTATTCGCTACACCTGCGAGGAGTGAGACCCAGGCAAACCAAGTAATCCAGCCTATGTCAGATTAGCTGTTAGTATAACCGCTCCTTGACGCTGATAAGGTGTGGTGAAGTACCCTGCATCCAGGTGATAAACCTCTTTTGACTATCCGGCGCCAGATAATGGGTCCAGTGATACTGTGCACCGGCAATGGGCTGCATAGATGCCATCTCGGCTAACGAAGCGCATTGTGCCAACGCTCCAAAGACGACAATCACAAGCCCCCAAGCTAGAGCTTCGGGGCCTCCGTTTGTGAGGACCGCGGTTTGATTTCTAGTGATTGCGCATCAGTAGCTACTCGATGCAGAAGGCACAAGTACGTACAAAGCTTGGGTCTCCCAGCTCGACATGAATGTGAGCGAGAAGAAGAACATTTGTGTGAAATTGAAAAGGCGCTGTTAATGTTATATGTCACCCAACCCTGTTTAACGGGTGTGAATTTGTGGAGCATCGCACCTTTATCTGAGCTTGACTGGATGTATCATCATGTTCTCGATTAGCACCTGAAGTCATTGGACTTAGAAACCTGTCTGCAGGGGTCTCCGTATTGGTTTCGGTGATCGTTTTCATCTCATGCTGTTCCATATTGAAACCGGGTCAACTTTGAGTTGTGTTTGCTTGGGAATAATATTGACGTCTAGTATATTGTGATAGGGACAGGTTCAAGGATGCAGAGAAAGATTAGAGTCAAAGAAATAGAGAAATTAGCGAAAATATATTGAGGGGAAGAGGAGAAACACCAGTAGGAAAGGATTAATTAACAGCCGGTTCAAACCCTAACTCCCTGCATGCAGTTCAACACGCTAATCACGAATATCCTTGCATAGTCTGCCTTGACAACACCTTTAGCAGCTCCCTAGTGCTGCAACCCTACAAGGGTATTTTATTAGCCAAGAGGCAACCCAGTCCGTACATCCGCGTCGTCCGTTGTGTCAGTTTAGGGGTAGAAAAATGGCTAATGTCATGTCACACATGTCTACGCCGTCGGAATCTGCAACGGTGCCCACCTTTTGAAAAGGCTTATAAGTGCGATGCCAGCAAATGGTACCGAGATCTTGCCACCGCTTCTCCCTGTTTCACCTGAGGACCATGGAGCGTGGGTGATTACCGTGAGTACTATATTGTTGATAGTCGTGGCTTTGGCGACTTCGGTGACGCTTATCTCGCGGGTGCGAATTCTTCGCTCGTTGACTTGGACTGACACTTTCCTCGTTGCGGCAACGGTAAGTATACCATGTTGTATGTTCTTTGCTGGAATATATTGACCATTCCTGGAAGATCCTTTTCATTCTTCAAACGACTTGCGTGAACTTTGCCAGTTCGAACGGTATCGGTAAGCACAGGGATGCGTTAAATGATGTGGCGTTTCAATCTTATAACAAAGTCAGCTCCTGGTTTGTTAGCAGGCGATTACTGAGAAACTGACTACGTGCAGTTTGTCTGCGCAAGCCAAATCCTCTCGGTTATCGTGTTGGCGTGCTCTAAGGCTGCAGTTGCACTTCTCTTGATTTCCATAAAACCGTTTAACACTGTCCTTGTCGCGTGTCAAGTGCTTCTAGGGCTGATTGGAGCATGGACCATCGCATTTGCTATCAGTCTAGCTGTCCAATTTGCACAGTCCCAGTTATGGAACTCCAACCCCAGCAGTTACATGAACCAGGAGGCACTTTGCACAGGTCTGGCGGTGTGCCACATAATGCTTGATATAGCTCTTGTCGCATTACCTGTTATCCTGATATGCAAGGTCCAGATGTCGCAGTGGAAATGCCTCCAAATTTGCGCTCTCTTTGGGTTACGTGTACTGTGAGTGGTTTTTACCTCCCTTCCCCGACGTCGTTGGCCCTGAGCTAACCCGCAGGTCAATGTTAGGGTTCCTGCCCTGACTATACAGTACATCGTGTCGCTTCGCCCTGTCTTCCACTCAATACCCCTCGACCAACCCTGGCATATTCTCATGCCAACACTATGGCTGCAATTGATACAAGGTGCATCTATTATCTGCACATGTATCCCGAACCTCAAACGGGCTCTCGCTGAGCTACAAACAGGGATGATGGCTGGCACTGTTTCTGAGTTGTTCGAACTTTCAGTTTCCGGGGCACATAGCGAGTTGACGGATGGTCCTACGTCAAAGCCAGGAAGACAGAGGGCGAATGCGACCGAGCACTACGGGCTCGACTCAGGTGGTCGCAGAAAGAAGCACATGGAAGGGCTGCGCCCCAGTAACCACAGGCGGATGATAGAACCGAGTGAGAGCATGCGAGATCTCAGAGGAAGTGCTATAATACAGACAGTCGGGTATGAGGTCCGTTGGGAGGGAGGTGAGTGTAGTAGATCTTCTTCTACTTCACGGGGTATACCGGGAAACCATGGCGATGGCTTGTCGGGTTGGTAGTTTCAATAGCTGGTCGATGCTTAAATGAGATCTGGCATTGTTCCTATACCATTTGATATATACTCAACGTCCAATCTAGAATATAAAGAGTCAATAGCTGAATAGTAATATCAAGATAGTTCACTCGGACGCCAAGGAACCAAACTCCCCAATAATCTCCCGAAGTCATGCATATTGAAAATAAGCACTACGGATGGACGGCATCGTGTGGGGACACAAGACACGCTAATTATAACGCCGTACAGCCAATTGCGGGCGACGCTTGCTATATCCCACAATACTAAGGAAGCCATGGCTGATCTATCACACCTCAACCTCCCTCCTCCAAGCTTACGTTCGATGTCAATGTTTTTCAACCTCCCAGGATACTTACCCACTACCCGTCTTCTTGCACCATGGCGAATAATGCATCCTCATCAGAAAAGTATCCAGAAACTGCTGGACCGGCAAATATCGTCCCATTGATCCCTCCCACCGACCCGAATTTGGTGACCTGGGACGGACCAGATGATCGTCAGAACCCTAAAAACTGGCCCGCTAGAAAGAAATGGATGGTGTTTGTTCCAATGTCACTGTATAACCTGTTGAGCTCTATGTCATCGGCTACAGTTGCTCCAGCCTTGAGCACTATTGGCGAAGATCTCGGGTTTCCTTCTAACACACTGCTTATCCTGAGTCTATCCATCTTCTTTCTTGGCAGTGCGATCGTGCCACTGTTTACGGCACCTGTCTCAGAGATGATCGGAAGAGTACCAGTTCTACTCACGATGAATGTAGTTTATATCGTGTTCAATACAGCATGCGGTGCTGCCAAATCGCCGACTCAGTTAATTCTCTTCCGCTTCCTTGCCGGCTTGGGCGCCGCCGGTCCATATGGCGTAAGTACCCCTACCACAGTGACTCCTATGTATCTCCACTACTTAACACTAGACAATAGATCGGAAGCGGCATGAACAGCGACCTCTTTGAGGCCCACGAACGTGGCAAAGCCATAGCAGTATTCACACTGGCACCTCTAATTGGAACAGCCATCGGCCCCATCACAGGCGGCTTTGTCGTCCAATACGTGTCATGGCGATGGTGCTTCTACGTGATCTCTATCGCCATAGCCGCCATCCAAATCGTCGGACTCATCCTCCTCCGCGAGACCTACGGCCCCGTCCTCCTGAAACGCAAAGCCGCCCGGTTGCGCAAATCCACTCAAAACCCCGATCTTCACACTGAGCACGATCGCGCCTCCACACACCTCACAACCAACCTCATCCGCCCGTTCCGTCTACTGACTACACAGCCCATCATCCAAGTCCTCAGTCTCTATCTCGCATACCTAAATGGAATCCTCTACCTCATGGTCGCTACCTTCCCGGACGTCTGGACAGGTATCTACCACGAGTCCGTATCCATCGGCTCCCTCAATTACCTCTCCATGACGGTAGGACTAACCATCGCAACACAATTTGGCGTCCGCTTCGCAGATAAAATCTACCAGCGTCTCCGAGCAAAGAATAATGGACAACCAAAACCCGAATTCCGTCTCCCAATGCTGTGCGCGGTGGCAGTCGTCGTCCCAATCGGTCTATTCTGGTATGGGTGGAGTGCGAGAACGAGTATTCATTGGATTATGCCGTACGTATCTTATTGTTGCCCGAAGATATCCAGCCGTCGAACAACTTATATCTAACTCAAAATGACTCTCCAGAAACATCGGCGCAGCAATCTACTCCGGCGCCACCGTCGTACAGCTCGTCTGCGTTCAGGGCTACCTGATCGATGCGTATCAGGTATACGCGGCAAGCGCAATGGCGAGTGTTATGGTACTCAGGAATTTACTGGGGTTTGGGTTGCCGCTTGTTGCACCTAGCTTGTGAGTTCCTATTTTTCTTCCTTTTCCTTTCTGTGACATCCTTTACATTATAATGATGCTGTCTTTGGATCCTGCTATCTGGACTCTCTGACATGAGTTGACTAATGACCTCTTGCAGATATGGCAATCTTGGCTTTGCATGGGGAAATACGCTTCTCGCGTGCGTTGCTGTTGTGATTGGGATTCCGGCGCCGTTGTTACTGTGGTATTATGGGGAGGAGCTGAGGGGGCTGAGTACTTATGCGAAGCGTTAAGGTTAGGTCGGGATTGTTGTGGATATAGTAGTCCTTTTTTTCGCATCAGGGAATATCGTGCTCGTTTGATAGATGTAGATGAGGGGGGTCATTTATGGTCTCGGGTGCTCTTCAGGTTCATCTGGGTTTATTCTGGATAGAAGGGATTTTTGGAGATATCAAGTGGTTGGCAACTGTCAATTGACTACTACAGTAGAGAGTGAGAGACTGACCATGGATAAACAGTAGTATCGATGACAGTTCCCAATCAACAGTCCAACCATAACCCAATTCCTCGCCACTACCTACAAGCCACACCTCCACAGTCCAATCCAATCCATTACATAAACCCACCACTCAGTAAACAGTAATAGCAGAAGACCCACTACTCTGATACCCCTCCGTAGCCACAATCTGATAATTGTGCGTTCCCAACGTCAACCCATACTTCGCCCACGCGTTAAAATGATTCCCTGTAGTGACGGTCCCACCCACACGCTTCGAGGTCCTCACAGACCAAAACTGCGTGAAAGTCGCCGTCCCGATGATAGATGGCGCATTGTAGCGGACAGAGGTATAGATATCATACGTGCCTCCGTCGGAGGTAACCTGACCCTTGTAGGTGCCGCCGCTGCCGGGGTTATATGTGCCATAGGATTCGACAATGTAATATTCGATTAGGGGATCGGTAGTCCAGCCGTAGACGGCTAGGTAGCCGTTTCCGCTGGGGTTGAAGGTTCCCGAATAGCTTATTGCCCTGCGTGCGTTGGTTGATTAGTTTTGGCTTTATTATATGTGTTTGACTATGGGGTAGGTAAGAGGTGGGAGGGGGATATGCTGAGGAGAAGGGGATTTGGTATACCTGGAGCTTCCGGGATTCCAGCCTTTTCCGCCGACGAAGTTACCGACGTTCGACCATTGCACTGCGTAGGAGCCGCCGTTGCCGTTTGTGTAGGTCACGTCGCCGCCGCCGTCGGTCCAGAAGGAGTAGTAATAGCCATTGTGGTAGCCTGTGCTGCTGGGCGTGGAGCGGGTGACAAGGTCATGAATTGAGGTTTCGTTGAAAGACTCGTCGGGCTTGTCTGCGAATGGCTCGATTGGAGTTGCTAGTGCACTGATTGCGGCGGAGCAGGCCAGCAGGATGGAGGAGAAGGACACCATGTTGTGTGGTTTGACTGGACTGCTTTGGCTGTGTTTGACTGCGTTGGTATGTAATGTTGGCTTCTCGTGGAATTGACCGGTATTTATACAAATTTCCCCGTCGGGTCTGGCATACATCCTCTGCTAGCTGTATTAACCACGGATGCCGGGTATGGAGAATCACCGGAAGGATGATTTCAGTTTAGGCATGTCGGTGATCATTTCCGTTGCTAGACTGACGAATATCCGACGAATATGCCGCGATTGCCTGCAGATTAACGGCAATTGCTGAAGCTGGTTCGGCTGAATCACGGTATATGCAACATGGTATAGACAGGCAATCTCGATCACGGTATTTCGTGTAGTTCAAGATACTCGTCAGGTATCTTTGCCAAGAGTGCTCGTCCGCGCTAAGACCTGCCTCCTTGCTAATAACCGTCTCATGTAGCATTTCACAGCTCACACATAGGCTAAATTGGCTCATTACAGCCATGAATAAGCTTCTTCGACCGGGTAATCCCCATGGCCTGAAGAAACCACACTCGGCTGCAACCTTAATTCAGTCCGTCCATTCCATGATGCGGGGAATATGGATCCTCGTGAGGTACTTCGGCTGTTGTCCGGCAAATGGGAATCTTGGCAAAGGCGTTAGTCAATTGCTGTTTAGCCTAAGCACTGTGCAGTTCCTCATTCCGAGTCTAGAACCTGCAGCTTTACCAGGTAATGTTGAAGGTCATTGCAAGTGCCTACTCTGACATGTAAGATTGACCAATGTGATAACGGACTTGGTTGCTTCCTGTATTATCGGGCTATGTAGTGTAAAGATGCAACAAATCTAACAAGTCTCCCAGACCTAACAGTTACTTCAACAGAACCAGCGGATCCATAACTATTACCCAAACTCCCATATCAAATACTGGACCGAAAGTGATACAGATAGCGTACTAGTTCTTGGTCGGTGGTTTCTCAGAACTTGGAGCCGCCATCGAGTACCGAGGAGGGAGTTCATCATACTCATCCGACGATGAACGCCGGGAAGCGGTGTCCGCTAGCTCGAAAACCCCGGTAATAGCAGTGCCTTGCTCCATAGGGGTCATTTGTACCGTGGGACTAACAACATCAGAGACGATAAAGAACTCGAGGTCATTCGCATGGAATTCGAAAGTCTTTCCCACACACTCAAAGGTAAATGACGCGCATAGCCGGTAAGACCGGGAGATGGTGAATGTGCTGAAAGATACGTCTGAATGTCTGAATATGAGCGGTCCGAATGTCTCGTTCAAATCGAGCTGGCCCAATACGGGCATGCCAAGTGACGTTTTCGATAAGATTTCCAATCGATCATCCACGTCGCCAGTTATTGAGCCCCTCAGCGACTGAGAAGCACGTGCAGAGGTTCGACTCATTACTGCGATGGACACAGATTGTAACGTGATGCCCGGGAAGGGCATGGACGAGCCGTCCGTACATGGGATAATATCCAACAAACATGCAACTGGTGCACCCTGCAGTACCCGGGTGGAATATATAAAAGACGCCTTGAAGTCAAACTGAGGGAGTTGCTTCTTTGACAGCCACGACTGGAACTTCTCTCCAACCTTGAGACTTCGTCCCCGATTTTCCGGCAGCAGGAGAAGACTGCGCACAGTGAACACCTCGTCTTTATGCTTTCGACTTAACTTATCCGCATGATCAGTGGGTTCCCACTGTGCTGCCAATGGCAGAAAGTTGACTCGCAGCGCTTCGGTATATAACGGCGCTTTCTTCGACAGAAAGTTCTTTTGTGGCTTGAACATTTGAACCTCGATGCGATATTCGATAACACAGTGAAGCTTCCGCTGCGAGTCACCCACGTCCACCGCAAACGATGGAGGCAGCGGGTGGTGTTCATCGCTACGGAAAGGGGCTTTTTCGGGCCATTTTGCGGGTGATTCCACTTGCGAGGGGAATGTAAACTCGAATGGCCATTCGTATGTATTCCGGGCCAGTTGACCGCCATTAGGGATGGCTAGAGTCTTTTCCTCCTGAAAGAGAATACATTTGCTTCGGTAGGTCGCAGCGGGCGCGGCGGCGCCCTTGACCTTCTGTACCTTTGCCTTGGCGCGGCCGTAAAAGCTCACCCGAATCTCTTGAATGTCGATCGGGTTGGGGCAATGATAGACGACGCAGCCGCGAAGATGTTCATGACCTGAATAGCAGGCTAATTGATTTTCCAGCTGAATTGTGAGCATCGTGGCCACGCAAGAAAAGTCACTACAACCTGGTGCGATGTGGACAATCTCACGAAAACAAAGACTGTTGACGAGAGCAAAAGGAGTGGAATGATCACGAGGTGCTCTATACCCTATACAGACTAGGGCTTACGAGGTATATTCCAACTCAGCCTTACTCTTGACTGTCTCGTCGATCCTTGCTTCTTAATCTCTTACGAGATGAACGTATAACCCCTGTGATAATTTCCCCCGCTCACAGCGGTCGTAAGATTACCGAATTCATCCAATTGCGCCAGAATCGCTGTCTGAGCGTCCCGGTGGGGCCCCTACCAAGATTCTTATCGTCGTCGTTAAGCATTGATGGACAGCGACTCTGCGGGTCTATAGTGATGCTCCACCATAATCCTCCGGTTCCTCCTCCACTGGTCTTATTTTGATTCGAATCAATATGTTACCTGACATCTCTCCCATCGAGGATTGTGCAAAGAGGTCCCAATTGCAGGCTTAGGGAAATTGGCGGGAGATGTCAATGCTCCTGGTGCCCCGTTAGTGCCATCTTAGACTCCGTTTCTCCAGTGGATCCTACGGCACGATATCCACTCAGATTTCGGACAAATCCGCTGCCCGCATTGCGAACAATGGTTGGCAGTTTCAGGTCCCGATCGGCAAGGCTGAGCCGCTACTTCGCCTCGAAAAAGACGCAACTCGTACGGCCACGTTCGATTTACCCTCGTGGGAGAACTGATTCTTATTCTCTTAGTTCACAAGCTGCCGGTAAATAATAAAACTCATGTGTATCACTGCTCAATAGCACGAAGATACGTCGCAACCTTTTGGCTAAAGATCCCATCCCCGACGAGTTGATCGGCAGACTCCACAATCCATGTCTGACAGCTCCTTTGGTTCACCTTCTGACCTTTTTGGCCTTCCGAAATGGTCTAAAAAATTGTCTATTAGTAGAATATCCCAGTTTCTAGATCAGACAATGATGTTATAGGTACTTACAGTCTGGGTAACAGTATTCAAAGACTTCTCTGGAGCCTTGACCTTGTATGCAGAAGCTTCAAAGCCACAGACAGGCATATTGTCCAACTTAAACACCCCATTATTCATCATTGCCCGTTCGTCAAAGTATTTCCCATCAATCCATTGTAGGGGGGTTCTAGTCGAGGGACATTCACTGTTCTCATCGTGGAAGTCATAGTTGCGTTTGATCTGGAACTCGAAGCCGTTCCTTACATCCCCGGTCGCATGAAGCTGCACACCGATATCAGGGTCGGAATGTGACCGGACCCAGTACGCCCAGTGATCTTTAAAAGGCCAGCCGTTGAAAATTAGTAACTCGACGAGGTAAGACCCGGCGGGTCCCTCGGATGCTACATTTGGGGGCTTGGGGGCTATTTTGCCGATCAATGGGGGCGGTGGCGGCGGGGGAGGAACATCAGTCTGGTCTGACTTCTGGGAAGTAAAGGAAGACATACTGATGTGACTGAGTGGTTCTGTCCCTATCAAAGTAAACAGTTGTTGGTGGTGGTCAGGAATTCTCATGAAACGCAAATGGGGAGATGATCAACATTGTAGCCTGTTTGGTATTCAGCACGGATTAAATACGGGCCAACCAATCAGTCCTCGAACGCCTTCTAAATTTAGTACAGTATCTACATTCCGTACAATTGAAGTCAAATTTGTAAGTAAACGGGTGTGGTTAAGACTATGTTGTCCTATCTCAACAGAAATAAGTGGTCAAGTAACTCAGCCGTCGTCATTCGCTTTCGAGCATTTTCCTGTAATATTCCCGAAAGGAACAAGCCAAGTCGCTCAATATTTTCGCCGCGAAAGTCAGCCGGCAATCTTTCCGTCAAGTACTTCCTAAAAGTATCACCTGTCTGGTTGTTCATATCAAGGACTTGTTCAATAAGCTAGAGGTGTTCCTTGTCATATTCCTAGAGGGAATAACGGCTCGTTCGTGGCCAGTGCAAAGATCTTTTCACAATATTATCACAATATTATTAGATAAAACTATGGTATCTTAGGAAGTAGGGGCCTTTCGCGTACCAAGAAACCTAAGGTCCAAATATCAATACTAGCGTCCCAGGCATTGCGGTGAATTAGCTCGGCTTCACGCAGAGAGCTGGGAGTAACCGGTCACTGATCGCATTGTTGGCGAAAGGCAGCTGAGAAATGTGAGTCGTATAATGTATTGTTCGACATAATAAGAAACAAAGCATACCTCCACCTAAGTCGCCCATTCTGACTATGAGCTTAGACGGCTCTATACCGTCTAGCTGCCCTCGACGTCTTTGTGAGGTCAACAAATATTCCGGTGCACTATTATCCGCTTTCACGCCTTCTAGCCAGCAAATAGGGCTAGGCTCAGGCGGCTCTAGAAATGTCTCGACGTCCACAGCCCCGCCAGACGAAAAGGTAATGTTTGCGGGTTGCAGGCCTGAAAAGCTTAGTAGGTTGTTCAATATAACACATCAAATTGACCTACCGCAATGAATGATACCAGGTCTATGAAGAAAGTCAAGACCCAGCAAGATCTGCCTAGAGACCTCTTGAATGTAGTCTACATAGTTCGGTCTCTCAGTTCGACAATGTTATATATTCTCTCAAAACGCCGCATTTTGGAGCACTAGGACAATGGTTCCAGAAATTGACTATCGAACCCGTTTTATATACGCCTATCAAGGAATTAATGGATTTTCAAGGGAAGGACGGGTTGAAGTGGAAAGCTGAATCATGCGTCAGGTGATTTGATAGGACTGATGAGTGACATTGGCAGGACATAAATGTGAATGAACTATGTAAAAGACGAAATCCATGGAATAGCTAGGTCACAAAGCGGGTTATATTCCTCATACTCTCATCGTTTAATGTCGTTAAGTTGTCTGTTGATTCTAGCCTTTCACCCGCTCTTGTTCCGTTTCCCTATTCCCAGCTATGAAGACCGACCATATATATTCGTCATGAATGAACTCGAGTAACTGGATGCTTGGACTCTACAGGAGCACTTTAGGCTTTATTTCCCTCATGCATGACATTCATTACGCCTAGTATAGCTTGCAAATATGGTTGTTCCGTCTTCCGGTATTGTTGACTTGTCTGTACCTGTTCCTGTGGCCCGTTGTATGGGGGAGAATATTTGCAGTTTTTGCCATAAAGAGTTCTTCAATGTTCTTAGAGATCATTATTTACATATAGACACTACTTTTTCTTTATGGTAGATTTACTATAGTGTCACGATACTTCGACGTTGGGTGTATATAAAGTAGGTTAGGAGACCAGTTCACCGAGTACATCTGACGTAGTATAACCAATATAGAAAGACATCTTGAATGGATTTCAGTAATATTAATATCATCAACATTATTATGGGAATATCTCCAGTAAGCTGCATCACAAAAGATGAATCAAAGCAGCCCGGTTGCAAATTTCAATATTAATCCTCCTCTTGCATATTTACCTCTCTATCCGATACATCATCTTCTACTTCTTCCATTATATCAACACCTGCAGCAGCAGCATCATCGTCGTCGTCATTATCGTAATACACCTCCATTTCATCACTCGCCTTGCAACTTGTGCTGTTGAATAGACGGCGATCGGCACCTTCTATCTCTTCTACCGCTTTGCTATCCAAGAAAAATGGATGATCTCTGCGAAGTCGGGTACCCTGGCAAACATATCCCATTGGAGTATGTGAAATTTCCTGCCCCTGTCGATGGAGAGTCAACCAGTCTTGCAGAAAGTTGAGCTGGCTTCTGACAAAGAAATTATCACTCGCCGCAGCACTACTAGGTGCAACCAACTCAACGTGGGCTATGGGCTTCTCCGGATCTACTCGCAGCTGCTGCAACAAAAACTTGTAGTCTGAGAATTTGAAATATAGGCGCCCTGCCAGAATTCCCAACTCGAAGGGAAGCCATGGTGGTGAAGACCACCCTTTAGGAAGGCTCGGGAGAGCATAGTATTTGAGAGTGTCAAAGTGGAGCATTCGCTTTGTGAACGGTGCCGCGTACAGAATCAAATGCACTGTCGAGCTTTGCATTGTACGTATTATAGGGATAAGGTCCTCGGCTTCCTCCGGAATGATCACTAGCCCGACGTTTGTCTGCGAATTCCAAAGCACCCAATTCACGGGACGCTACCCAATTGATGTATGTTAGTCAAACTGTACAGCTCATGCGTGAGAAGATAGGAAGATATTACCAGAAAGTTATCAATACTCTTGGTCTCTTCCTTTGCTTCTACCGTCCTTGTAAACTCAGTCGAAACATACAAGGAACGCAGTAACGTCGAAGCGTCAATGCCGTGTTTGCGCTCCAGATCTGTTGACTCCAGGACAGTGGCTGCCTCCATCCGCTTCAACTCTACAGTGAGGTGACCTTTGAGCGGTTGAACAACGGTTATCATATGCGGCTGTTCAAAGTTGCGGAAGGTTTCAGCCACTAATCCGAACAGAGTACTGTATGGGTCAACAAGAGAGGCATTTCGACGCTGTGCTCGGGGATTCCGGGTGCTTCTGCTCCAGTTGCTCTCTTTCCAGAGCCTTTCCTGTCGCCAAAGCTCTATATCTCCCGAATTTAGATCAATCCAGTGGAAGCAATTGTCGACTAGCTGACTTGGCAAATCAATTTCGGCACCCTTACCGAAGACCTGACGCGGAACTAACTCCAAAGTTTTGCCAGACTTCACAGAGCGAATAACGAGCTCCTCTCTTCGGTATCCCAGGTGTATCTGATGACCCTCCGGAGCAGTTGCGAGTACATAACTCATCCCAGACATGTTGAAGGATAAGCGACAAGTCTTTTGTTTCCAAACAGTTCTTTCAATACGTCCGAGTTTCTGATATCAGCCGGAAGCTTTCCCATTGTTTGTCCGTCTACTAGGAAGTGGCCCTCCAACAAATGGTAATGGACCACTTGTGGTATAGTAGTCTCTGTACCCTGAACGACGGACATGAGCCACCATTCATTCGGGCGAGATAGGAACTGCCATTGTGTGTACTGCCTCGAAGTGTGTTCGGCACCTGGCCAACAAGTATCAATAGCCGACACTAAGCTAGTCTGAAACACAGCAACAGCCTGGCGGAGCATAGGTCGTAATGCAGCAGCCATTTTGATATCGCGAACAAGTATATTGCGTGTAAACGTCATAAATGTAGATACGTCGATCACCGAGCTTTCTTGCATAGTAAAGGTTACTTCAATAAATTCCTTAAGGCTCTCTGCATCAAGTTCTTGGCCGCTGTAAGCTTGAAGTGCAAACGTCCTGCGGCATAAGAGGGCAGAAAAGAAGCAGTATGTCGCTGCGCTTTCTGCAGTATCTGTTTCCTGAGCACGGCGCATTTCACTCCTTAGAGCCGTAGCCCACGCGAGAGTAATACCTCGGATTTTCAACAGGAGGTCATGCGCTTGCCTGTGTAATTCTAAGCAAGAGATCTCACACAGTTGAACTGTTAATGTAAGTAGAGTCTCCATGTAATAGTACTCTCGCCAATTGGGAGATATGATTTCCGCGTGTTGTTGTTCGATCTGCTCGATGAGCCTGCGACAAAAGTTCACGTCTCTAAAAACACAATGAGCAGCCCGTAGGCTGTCATTCTTCAACTGGCGACCAGCTTGTAGCACTAGTAAACGGAAAAGAATAGCTGTATCTTGGAGACTGAAGTTGATGTTCGAAGATCCAAGCTCGCTCAAAATCGACAGCCATCGCCGATTCCTCCCGCCCATAACATTCTGTTGTGCCACATATTCATGCACACTTAGCCGTGGTGGGCATTCGGCGATACTTGCAATGGCATCATATGATGACGGGCCTGGTGCATCAGCTGCAAAGTCCGGTGCTGAGTACAGGGCTGCAAATGGCAGGCTTTTTGGAAGGCGCAGTGCGAAGTGATGTGCGCATGTCAGCCGCTTGGGAAAGTCCGCCAGCCACACGTTTCGTTCGCTGTCATAGTATGAAAACTGTAGTCCCAGTGGAAGCAGAACATTCTTCTCTTGTACCGGCAACCTCTTTGATTTATAATGTGTCCCCTGGAAGGATTTTGTGTGAGACGCCAGTGAAAGCTTGCGGTCTGCATTGCTCTTGTTATACAACATGAGCTGGGAATATTCTTTCAATAGCAACTCCGGCTTGTCTGAACGTGAACTGAAACGTTGCTGACAAAGGGAATAGACAATCCTCCAGGTAGTATCCCTATAGGATGCGAAACATTTGGGCACATCCAGCTCGAAGATTACCGCGCGTTTCTCAGCAAGGTTAACCTCCGATGGAAGAAAGTCTTCATGAACATTTATCTCGAGACGCCGGTGACGCCGACCGTAAAAACAATGCTTGCAATCTCGAATATCGTGCTTCCCATCAGGGAGCCTTCGCTGATCGCAGAATGTTGCTGCCAGTTTCTCAGTCAAGTCCTTGTGCTGTGCATTGACGTGCACTAGTTCTCTCTCTTTACCAGCTCGAGTGATATCTGATGCCGTTTCTATGTTCTGTTGAAGTTTCTGCAGATTTTCTGCTTCCTTGAGGCTGAGATAGTGGTAGGTGAAACCTCCTAGACACGGATCGGAGAAGATAGTCATATCCTGCACTTTTGCCTTCGTGCAACGCTCGTGAATGTAGACCTGGACTTTTTGGAGCCGTTCCATATGATACCTTCGAGACAGAAGCAGCACATCCAATAGTTCAGGCAAGAATCAGGGATGGTAATCAGCGAGTAATGGGTGTGCAACCATTGCGCACTTGTCCATCTGAATCCACAGCTCAAACACACTAAGAATACACACACTTATTTGTTCAGGGTCGTTCCCATACGCCTTTCCAACAGCACTCATGTAGTCTTCAATCTGGCGTGAGAGATCCATGCATAGCGCTTCACACTTCCCTTTCTCATCAGGAATATCAGGGGCTGCGGATTCTATCGTCCGTTCCACGTCTGCGAGTGATGTATACCGGGTTGTTATCGCGGAGAACTGCTCTGTTTTCCCTTTATTGCTGTTTCTATCAGGGGTAGTAGGATCTACCACCTTGCAAGCCCCTTGGGACTGTCGCGACCAATCGAGGACCGCTTTTAAGTAAGGCAAACTATTTCGCAGACTTAAATGCAGGTCTTTATCCTCAGCAGCCTGCGGGAGTCTATCAACCTTTCTCCTGATCGACCTCTTGAAATAGTCCCATCTGGCTTCGAAGACTGCCGTTACAGTATCAATGGACTTTTGACACTCCGGTCCAATGACTGCAAACAGCCAAGTGTAAGCGTCACGTATGACTGCCGAGGCGTTCTCTCTTTTGGCCTCCAGCTTTGCCAGACGACGACAAACCTTCGTCTTGAGGAAATTACACTGCTCGTGGTCGACCGTGTGAACTGAATCCTCCAATAAATGCGCCATCAGCGCACACATCAAGAACTTGTACTGCATCCGCCCAATCTCTACACCGAGGTGTAAGTATAGCATCCGCTGTATGCATACGCGAAGTGCCAGCCAGAACGGACTCCGCTCCAGGGCCGCTCGGCATTATCCCAGCATACATCATCCTTGACTCGCTTGCGAAGTATTGGTGGGTATGTCCGACTACCATTGGTCTCAACGAGGGTCATAAGAAACTGAGATATAATCGCCGGATCAACCGTATCGCGAGTTTCAGAGACCTTCACCCCAGCTTTATGAGTCTTCGGACAGAACTCATCCAACGCTTCGCGGCTTGCCCGCTCGAGAAATCCAGCTAGATTCTTTTGGAAAACCGGATTCTCAAATTTGCTCCGAGCCAAAGAAACTGCTGAGCCGGGAAAGTCCCATTCCAGTGCGCCTTTTGCTGCGAGGGTCGACTCAGCCGTGGGCGACGTCTCGAAAGTTTCAAATATGATGTTTTCATCTTCGTCACTACGCGTAGTCACTTTGTCAGTCCACTTATCATCAATGACATGAATTCTCAGGAAGGGTAATGCTCACGACGGATATCTGATAAGGATGCAAGCATTTTGCAACGCGACGTGCACAATTATAGCATTTCCAGGCTGCAGGTCTTTAAGTGCGCCCAGAAGCGATGCCTCGTTCACCCATCCCTCCGTTCTCACCTCCTTTAAAGTTCTCAACGTCTTCTCGATAGACTCCCAAACCACTACGGCTTTCGCATCACTGATCTCCTTAAGCTTCCCAGCCGCATCGAGTACCCGGGACAAAAGATCATTCTGAACCTCGATGACCTGAGCCTCAGTTTCCTGCTCCCCAGGAAGCTTGGGGGGCAACACGACGTGGTTGAAAGTCATTGCCAGAATCGTGTTATTGACAACCATGTTTTCTCATCTGATGCTCGTTTCGTTCAACAAAATCCCGAAAGATAGCTCTTGAGCTGAATTTTTAGTGTCTGTAGGGTTGTAAAGAACTTTTTTTATATCACAAGGCTGGAAGGCTCGGTGAGCACATCATGAGTACCAAACGGAAAGCTAATAAAGAACGCCACCCCCTGTACCATTGCTCTGCCTTGTCGCAAACGGCTGCCGTTTGTTAGGTAGTCTGGGCTTCTGCCTGTTGAAACGCGGGTTCGTGTTCCTCAGCAAAAATTCAGGACTGTTGATAGGTATTAGCTGGAAAGCCCAAGTCGTACAGACGATCAGAGTGAATACTCATGAGACGCGTAAACCTTGCCCTTTTTGCTTTCAGCAACCAATGAAGTAAAAGTGAGATAAGGCCCGTTTGAATGATGTGGATTGTGGAGATATTCAGTAAATAGAGCTCATCGTGACTCGTGGGTTCTGCCTAGCTGTCACAACGACAAGAAAAGGTCTAGATTGTCTATTCACTTCAGATCCATGTCAAGGGCTTAGTAGTCAATCAGCTGATCCAGCCGTGTCATAGTCGTATAGTATCTTGTAAAGAAGGATATCAACGCATGACTTTAGTAAAAGCTTAGTGGTAAGGTCTAGATGTATGTTGGTGTTAAGGGCAATGTTTGTATTGACTTAGGATACTTATAAAAGCAAACTACGCTCTTGGATAAACTGAATAGACCAGACTACCAGGTCTCAAGGCCATCATTGTGCATCAACAACCCCTATATGAAATAATAACACACGCCCAGTTATAAACAAGAGCCTATATCCAGACCGTGTAGGTACTGTGACTAACACACACCAGACCATATTCTGAGTACATAGAACTCCTACAATTCAAACTAACACACAACCAGATCTGATACAGAAAACCCAGATGATCAAAGGAAAGTGCGCAGACCAAATAAGTTATGGCCAAAATGCAAAGAGCAGCATCTGACAGCTCATCAGATAAGAAAGGTAGCCCGCCTGCTTCGCATAAAGCCATGAGAACCTAACGAGCAATAGAACGTCTTCGGACAAGAGTAACCACAAGTCCGTGGGTCGAAAAAGGTGCTTCATAGCCAGCACAGACATCGGATCGATGTAAATCCTGGGATCTATCAGTAAGTGGTCAACTATGTCGAAGTAATAGCGGCTTATTGTATAGTAGCTTATGGCAATAGACAGCGGTGTTTCATTTGACGCATTCAACCCATTGATATCGACGTCCTGACATCCAGTCAAAAAGTTGTACCATCCTCAGATCCCTCTTCACCGCGATATGGAGCGCTGTCTCCCCGCTCACATCAACAGCATTCGCAATCTCATTCAGCTCAATCAAGTATCCAGCAGCTGCTACACACCCGCGATCAACAGCGACATGAAGAGCGGTCCTACCATCGGACGCCCGCTCATGCAAAAGTTCCGGTGCGGCCTTTAAAACCAGAGCAGTCAGACCTTCGCTGTACCTGACTGCCTTATGCAGCACCGTCTCACCCCATCCGTCTTTCAACGCAAGAAACTCCGTCCCATTCATGATAGCAAGCTGAACAAGAGGCTCGGGATTCACAAGAACACGGCAAATAAACTTAAAGTGCTTGAGAGAGGTAATCTTCGCACCTGCACGTAGCACCAGATCGATCATGTTGGTTACTTCCCCTGTTCTTCTAGACGTAGCGACCGTCCCATAACCAGCGTACAGTAGAGACGTCTGTCCTCCACACAGACAAGGTAAGCATGGGTCAGCGCCATAACGTAGTAAGATCTTCGCAGATTCGATCTGTCCTTCACATGCGGCATGGGATAACATGGGCTTTCCAGATAGTGTGTAGGAGTTGGGATTCACACCTGCTTTGAGGTACATCTGGAGGATATCGAGTCGGCCCTGTTTGACAGCCCATGTCATGTTCTCTTCTGGGATAATCTCTTGTTTGTAGTTGAATTTACCGGATAAGGGCTTGTGAAGTATCCTGTCGTAGTATTGCTTAGGTGGAAGGGCGTCTCTCCGGGCCATCTCTCCATCTATGTGTTCCTTGAGGACTTGGTGGATCGATATGCATGTTCTTGAGAGTTTGCTGGCGGATGCGATATCTAGCTCGTTGGTAATCATATAAAGAAGTTCGTTGGGAAGGCTTGCGGGACATAAAGATACTGGATCAAATCATTATGGTACGACTGGTGTTTTCATGGATAACTGCAAGATGGTTTCCCAACAGGTTGGTGATGTCTGAAAGTGAAGATGCCGTTGTTGGCAACTAAGCCATATATACTAATGTTCGGCCTTGCATCAGCATTCGAGGGTGTTTGTTGATATTCGCTGTAACCCAAAAGAAGAATAGAGTGGATATTACCTTTTCTACATGGCTTGCACTTTCAGTCAGTTGAACCCGTACAAGACCTAGAAAGAACCTAGAGCTCAAAGTGCAATGCTTGATTAAAGCCAGACACGTTCCTTATTTATATGATAAAGAGGCCCTATCAGAAACACCATTAAACACGAGACCCTTTGTTTGTGAACTCATTATCGATCTTAGTTGCATTCTACAGAAGAAGACAGTCGGCTCATTCAACCCAACATACACTATCAGAAGCCGTTGAGCAACCCTGATATTGCTGGATTTGGCCCAGAAGAGGACCGTAGTGATCTTCCTGTACAAGCTTATTTCACGGCGGCACAACGACGGTCCAAGCAGATTTGGCGTTTTCTCTTGTCACTGCCTAAGCATTTCAGCATAACATACCTTGGCTGCTTTGCGCATGAGGACCGCACCACTCATCCAATTATTTTTGTTAGATCACTACATTCTAAAACTCATCATCCTACTTATGGTATTAATATTTTGCATACTATAATTTATTTTCAGCATTTGGCTTTCACAGGGGTGTTGACACACAGTTGCGACGAGAAATCGAAGCCCTAATCAACTCCAGTGCCTGTACATTACTAGACAAAACTTCTTCTATGAATCATACCTTTGGCAGAGAACTACCCAATAGTGAACTTCTTCAAGATATTCAGCAATACCGTTTCGATCATGTGCTTATATGGCTTCCATATGATCTTCTTTGCTTTGCCTGTTAGGACAAATACATACACTTCACATACAGACCTCCCCGCATACAGTCAACGATCGACACCCGGCAAGACGCCAATGAGTCAAATAACCATAGAGCATTCATACAACACAAGGCTGAACGCACCGACTCCCCGCTAAGCGGACAAATACGAGGGATCTCCGCCACACCAAAAGGGTCCTGGGGCACAGGACATTCTTGGCGCAGATACGAGAGAGAACGATGACTTGAATGTCCGAGGCCCGCTGTGCCGTTCTATGTTCATGCGGTTCTTTAATGGAGGAGATACTCCTGGAGGGGCGCAGCCCAGCGTTACTAGCAGTGCTTAATGTATATATAGGTGGGGAAAGAATCCACTCCACATGAACTCTGTCAGTATTTCATATCCGCTCTATAAAGGTTATATAAAAATTCTTAGATAGTCATGCAGTCCCTCCAAGCACCCGCGGCGTATGTCAATGCTAGCCTTGACACCCTTCTTTTCGCGGACAATACGCAATTTGCCTTCTCTGTCGGAAAAAGTCTCTTCTCTCGGGCAAAAGACTGTGATATTGGAGAAGGTATAGATCCTAGTTTACCACCACCACCACAACTATTCGAACCGTCCTCACATATTTAGAATCCTGTGGACGAGGATGTTGCTCCAACCTCGCTACCTGTGTATGCCCTATCTTACTATCATCTCTATGGCTTGAAGTCCATTTTTTGATATTGCAATTAGTGCGGAGATTCCTGCTGTCCCATGTCGAGTAAATGCGTCGATTCGTCTGACGGGACCTGTTGCCGGTCCGGAAATGCCAGATGCGGACGTTCTGCTTGCTACGATACGGATTCTGAAATCTGCTGCGGGGAGAGTGGCTACCATTGCCCCAAGGATACGCAATGCTGTGGGACCAAATGTTGTTTTAGTGACGCGCATTGTGAAGATGGGGAGTGTGTGAGTGGGAACAGTGGGAATACCCTGAGGGTCAAGGGTGGGATGACGAAGGTCTGGGCTGTTGCGATTAGTTTGATGATATTGTTTGCAGATTGATACATGACTGCATGCTTTGAGTTTCATGTTATGTAAATATTGTATGGTTGTTCTGTTCATGAGATAGTCTTTCCTTCATTCGATTGAGTCTTTGTGTGGGTGTAATGAGGTCAGACCTGATTCGGTGTATGGAGTACTGAGTATCTGCAGCGATGCTGGTCGACTGCGAGTTGAAACTAGTATTGTTCAGTCGATCGGGGAGGTTTTGTACAAGAACTCGCCCTGTTGATAAAAGGGCTAATATGAGCCCTGAAACCCAGCCAGAACCAGGCGTTCAGAAGACCCTCGTGGGCAAAGGGTGAGCATCACCGGGCGCAAGCAACAGGGAGCTAGTGGCAATCAGATCTTGCTGCGCAGGCTACCCGCGTGCAGCGAAATCCCTGGAAACAGCTGATCGCTGCTCAGCCGTAGGATATCTTGCGACGTCGTGAACCCCACAGGCTTGGGTCCCTCATATTAGCTGTTATGCGGGAACAGAAATATCAGGTCAATTGTTGGCCTCAGTCACTATCAGCTGCTCCGTCCTCGCTAGGAATCTGTGAACTGGACCCGACATCGCTTTGACGCTGCGTATTTGTGCTTCGTCTTCTGCCCTGCATCTGGCGTTCTGTCGAGGTGATTGCGCGCTCTCCAACGAACTTATCACCAGGCCATGGAGCCTGGCACACAGGGCACTGCTCCGCCTGTTGCACGCGGAAAAAGTTGCGAATACAATGGTCATGGAGACGGCCCGCACAGTCACGGTTACCACAACGTTGGCCCTGAGCAGTCAGCAGCTTTTTCCAACAAATACATAAGGTATTCATCACTCACCATCGTGATAATATCCCTGCAGGCAGCGCAGAATTTGATCTTGTCCATCCTCCGGCCATCCTCGTTCTCGTCATTGTACGTCGCCACCAACCATCCTCGTAGCTCCATCAACCCTCGGGGACTTAGACTGTAAAACCCCTTCCGACTCTTTTCAAGCCATCCCTCCTCCACGAGTTGCTTCAACACCGTCTCCGCTTGAGACATAGTTAGCGATTGTGCGGCACCGCCTTGACTCTGCGTCGCGTTACTCGAGTCGCGACGGCTTGCATCTCCGGACGAGGCTTTGGCCAACTGTATAGCCTGCATGCCGCTGACAGCCATCACCTCGGACCGTCTCGTATTATTCGTATCGAACATGGCATCCAGGATGCGCTTGATGAAGGAAATCTCATCCGCGCTGTACGTGGTCGCCAGCTGTGTCAAGGCGTCACTGGTGATATTGACAAGGGCATACACCCGTTCTGGTGTCTGATTTCCCGACCCTTCTGGATCTACCTGCGACTGGCGGAGTGTACTTCTGATTTCCAAATCGAATGGTGAGATGGTGGTATTCGCGGCGGCAATGTATGATGCGAGGTCGTCTTCGGTGACATCTTCGGCAGAGACCTGCTCCCCTTCTGTTCGCATCATTTTAGTTCAACGTCTCACCATGAATTGCTGGAAAGGCTCAATAATATACCATGCACAGAGAAAATAGCGGCCAGAACCGGCCTTGCCTCCGCAAAGGTCATGGTGGAGCGGGCCATAAAAGCCTGCAGAAATGCGCGGTTGCTATCGTCATAGTCACCCTCGTCACTACGGCTTGCCATGTTCGCTATGTACAGTCTTTCCGAATGAAGAGAATATCGTGGATGGCAGCGAGATCAGTAACGAGGGGGTTTGCGGAGAGAAAAGCAGTTGTAAAAGAGATGTTGAAACGCGGTCCACGCGCCTCCCGCGCCGGTTGCCAAGACCAACATTTACTTCCAGATGGGGTAATGCCGAGAAGCTCAAAACTGACCGTCGTTATTGTTTTAAGGTACTCTACAGGTATAAAAGCTTCAACCGAAGACAATTTGAATGCCATAAATCTCGCAACCAGGGCTTGATATCATAACAGTATAAGAAACATTACAGTTGACAGAGGTCAATTCCCCCAACGCCACATGCAGAACACAAAAAGCAAATCCACACCTAATATCTCCGCCTCGTCGGCTCCGGACTGGGGCTGCGACTGACACTGCGGGCGTCCCTGCCGCGCTCCTTCAGCCATTTCTTCGTGCTCAGGCGCAGTTCACGGTCGAGCTCATTGCTGGGGTCCTTTCGGTGGATGAAATTGCAGAATCCGCCACGCACACAACCTTCGCCACTATTTAATCGACAACAGGCTTCTCGGAAATCTGTGACCGGCGATAGTTCACAATATATCGGTCGCGCTGCATACCAGCGGGAATTCAACGCGTCGCAGGCCTTTTGCGCATCTTCTTCGTACTTGAATCGGGCGTAGACGTTGCCGATCAGGTCTAGGGTAAGAAAACGTTAGTAGCAGCTCCGTGCCTCGAGTATTGGGCGGGAAAGAGCTCCAACTTACGATCATTATTGTTGTCACACACTACCAGTTCCTCGATCTCTCCGTACTTGCACATCTCACACCATACATCTTCGTAGAAGGCATCGAAGTGGTTCTGGAGCTGGCTGGGGTTCATCTTGTTCTTTGGGTCGTATGCCGGGTTCTGGTACATGTTTGGCATCAGGATCGTCTGCGAGTATGAAGGCTTGACATGCTTCCGAGAACACCGGTCGCCGTGTCTGCATGCGCCAATCTTATAATAGAATGAGCAGTTGACCTTGTCCTGTTCCGTACCGAAGATGGAGGCGAGATAATTGGCCATTGTTTACGAGGTAATGCGCCGGGATCGAGCGTTTAAGATCTGTATTTGAGAATATATAAATTAACGGAAGACTTCCGGTTGGAATTGAAGGTAACTGTGAGAAAGGACCTGACTCGATTATGTCAGGGAAAGGTGAGCGGCGTACCGTGCGGAGATGTCTGGAGAGAGCTGTTCCTTGAAGATTCTGGATAGCTCGATCACGTGTCTATCTCTGGCTGACTAACGTTTCCGCCTCAGGTGGCAATCATGCTTAATCCTTTTATAGTACAGGCAGACTCAGTCTCGAACCGCTACAAGAATCGCACTTGACTTTGTGAAGCTCAATGAAGGCTTTTATCACAGTAGCATCAGAGGCTATAGCAAGAGTCAGCACCCCTCTACTAATTCCCTTTGGATCATCCATCTTTCTGCAGCCAAACTATACCCAACTACGGCTAGAAATATATATGTTGAATATGGAACCAAGAATATCCCCCTCGAAGCTAGACCTCATCAATGATACGATACTAAACCAGTCACTAATCCCCTTCAAATAACTAACATAGCTGAATGTGACAAGCTGACGATCAAAAATATCCTCTGGATCTCGAAGCAATTCAGCCTAGCTATTACACGTAGTATCCACACAGTTAGAGATAACCACGACTATATAATTCTTCATGTAGCCGCGAAAATTAACACCGCCGGAAATAGCCTACTACATTTATGGGAACCCCAGAGCCCACCTAACGATACCGTGTCAAGCGATCAATAGTGGATTCTAGTCATCATGGTACATCGAATATAACCAAGATAGCCTACTAGTCACGGAGTCCTTGGTGGGATACCCAGGTGTAACATAAAAGTATAGATTTAGATCACTGCCTCGGCATTTGCATTCCGATGTAGGAAAACCTAGACCTAGGGAAAACCTATATCAAGGCATGATGGAAACCTGTTCCCCTCCCGGCTTGCCATGCGTATGAGACACAGAAAAATCACAATCAGTTGCATTGGCAGAAATCGCTATTTTTTCCCCATTAGCAGTGTTACTCTAACGATCAGTACCCTGTATAGCATGTCGTGCTTAAGGGCGCTATGGACTTACCCCAACAGCATCCTTAAAGTCCTACAACCACGGTTCATTAGTATCCTTGATTTAATCTTGCGCAATGGGATTAAGAATAGGCAGCTCACCTGGTGCTTCTGCTTTCCCATATATAATCAGCCTCTTTTCACGGGTAATATTAGATATATTAAACCATAAGCCAGTACTTACACAGAAGTTTGTGGTGCAGAACCGTTACATGATGGTTAGTATCAAAATGAACATCAAGGACAGAGGAAGACTTACTACAACACCTGACTATTGGGAGTATATCCAGTCCACAGAAAACCTACATGTTATCGGATCTAACTGTAATGACTTACGCCATAGACTCCAGCGCTCTTATCCCTCATTAGCATCCAGCTCGGCATAATCCATAAAACAAAGGTGACTTACTGCTCCCTAGACCCAGCAAATGGAGCTACTAGACAAGCGGTACATACTCCAGATTTCGGACATGCCTCGGCTTAGGTATACTGGAATCTACCCTAGCCTATTTGGCTCTAGGGTAACTCTAGGGTCGGGCAACTTGAAGGATTCCTCATGCGCTTATAGAAGACCACCATTGGCTGGGGGCATGTTGTTCCAATCTTTACGAGTTTATGATTGAGGCTTAGATCTTAGAGCTTTCCTTGACAGGAAGAAACGAGAGAATAAATTCCCCTGGTGCTGTCACACCTTAACCCTAATAATTCCATAAATTCTGCATAACGTATCCACTTATAGCAGAATTCAACAATACACAAACTATCTCAGCCATGCTCCCCAACAAACGCAAAAGCAAAAGGCCCAGCGCCATAGTCTTTCGCATCCTTCTCTTCGCGACCCTAATCGCAACAATGGCCTATAGCGCCGTCACCCCACACCAAATGTACAAAGTCACAGCGGAATGTGTCCTGATCGGCATCGCGGGGCTATCCATGGTCGTGCAGGTTTATATCACCTGGGCCATTTTCGCCTGTTGTCTGCCGTACACACCCTGGCTAGGTGTTGTTCTTGACGGAGTTTGTGTATTGGGCTGGATAGCCGCGATCACGGTCCTCTCGTACTGGGATCGCGCGATTGTTTACATGCCGCAGGAAGGGGATCCGGGGGAGTGGTTGGTGTGTGCGAAGGCGCATACGTGGGATAAAGTCCTGGCGGACGATGGAGTGGGTCTTTGGATTAATATTCTTTGGTGTGAGGTTGAGGTTGATGGCCGCCAGAGGCTGGTTGGGAATGGGGCTGCGCGCCAGCAGTTACATGCGCTTATCGGGCTTGCTTCTGTTTCGCTTTTCTTTACGGGTTTGACTCTGTGGTGGACGATCAGGAGGCGCAATGACTATTTTTGACTCTGTGAAGCCGTCTGACTCTACGACTGAGCTTCGTGATATGGGAGGGAAGGGAGAAGGGGCTATTCTCCGGCCTTATATGGAAACTGTATAATCTAGTTAGGCATGAGACTGGTCCCACTTCTCTTGTCAGTTGAATTAGCTTCAATTCTGTGTCCACATTGCCAAACAGATATATCTACCGTAGTTTATATAGACACGACTAACTTCTTCGCACTGACACCTTCAGCCAGTAAATCAATAGCCTCCTGTGTACGCTCCAGCCCTTTCCCAACAACCTCTGGCTGCGGCCTATACTTTATCCAACCCTCTTCCATGGCTATAGTCAGCCCAGTAAATGTACATCAGCTGCACCAGTGTGGTGTAGACATCTGCGATGCGATCAGGGCATGCATGAAATCAATGAATCTCTTCATCCCAGCCACTTCGCAGTCAGGATTCTCATATGGGGGTGTGAAGAGAGGTTATTCACAGCCGAGTATGCACCTTTCACCGTCGCAAGGGCTCGCCTGCCCAAAGTAAAGATTACATGGGGAGTACGTCACCCTAGAGACACCTAGCCCGGTCAATAGGATAGGTGGACCTCTTAACGGCATGTCCAAGGTCGTTCGCAAACCGACTTTCGACGTCCATTCAACAATCAAGGCGGGGCTCCTTCACTTCCGGTCAATCTCCAGAAATTGAAGAGGTTGCCCTGGTTGATGCTGATCAGGGCTCTACAGTTCTCTCACAGGGATTCCACACGCTGTCCCAGATCCCCCCGGACAGTCGATGTTTTGCGGTGGTGCCGGGGCGAGGTAGTCTTGGCCATCTGGGCAGCTTTTTATCTTGGTTAGTTATATTTAGATTTACTTGCCTCTATACTAGTAGCTTACCGAAGGCCGAGTGATATCCTAGTGTATTGACCTCGGTGTGGTGACATTCTGCGGGGGAACTCCATATATGTCAGGGCGATCCACGATGTCTTGCAATATCGCAACGATATTGCTACGGTCAAACCTGTACGTCAGGCGAAGATCCAGTTGGGCATTCAGTCAGGGAATTGGTTGGTCAGCCATAGCAACTTACCTTTGACGATACTCTCTACTGATTCTATAAGGCTACAATACACAGCATATACAGTGAACGATTGGCATTGTTCTCACTTGTCAGACTTGGAAGGAGCGTCTGGATTGTAGAGAACGAACGGATCTTCTTCTTTTTATTCTTCTTCTTCCTCATCCATCCTCTGCTCCCCGGCCTCCATCCCAACTTCCCCCACCTGCTCAACTTTCTTATACTTCAAACCCCTATGTCCCTTTGTGGAAAGAACATCCAGAATCGCCGAGAAGGCCTTAGGCTTCGTGATATCAAAGATATGATCGATCATAAGATCCCCCAAGTGATAGTGAACCCCTGACGTGATTATAAACTACATTCCCGAGTTCCCATCATTAGAAGTTCGATATCTCGCAGTCCACGGCATTGGACAAAACGGGCCTCTCCGGAGCCAGGATAGAAAAACCTCCTAAGCATAGTAGGGTCGTTGGTCCATCCTTCTAGCATCTACTCAGCCGAGACCCTGATCAGACTTGACTTTATAGTGTCATGGTATTAGCTATAACTTACAGAGTTTTCCATGATGCACGGGTGCTAATAAGATCCCGAGGCTTTCCAGCCGAAACTGTTCTTGGTGGAGGTGCTGGGAGGTTATTAGTATCTGTTATCCAGATCGTGTAGATTGGTGTTTGTAGTACCGTAAGCTACCCTGTGGGCTATTAAACGAAGTTGTTGGAAAAGGGAAAAGGAGGAATGTTGAATGACTTTCGAGTCCATATTCACCTCCTTACTAGTATAATTTACTATAAAAAGGAGCATGGGCCCCCCGCATAAGAGTTGACGCTTCATCTACGTCAATCTCTTCGCTGGTGCCGGGCAATAAAAAGGCGGAAGTGATCATATATGTATATATTTTCTGTTACTGGAAAGCCTTCTCACCGCGCAAATTCACCACAAACATTCCTCTGCAGTCTTCCTCTTAGTAAAATTTCCCCAAATCCACAACCCCCCAGCCCTTCTATTCAACCATGTCGCCAATCCATGAGGTTATCAGCTCAGCAGCACAATTTTCCAGAGCTGCTGAGTTTCAGGCTCATGCCTCGCACTTGATAAACGAAACAGAATCATATCGGGAGCTTGTGTATACGGACGTCCCCAAGGATTGGGGGTGGGAGATTGTTGACCATCTTAACGACACCGTCGTGAGACCATGCCGGTAATAAGAATATATACTCGAATCTACACTCTCTCCGAGATCTATATTTATCTTATTATTTTAGGAAACACTACGATTCAGCCAAACGCGTCTTTTGGGTTCGTGTAATGCCAGAAGAGATTCACGACTGTCATCAAAAGTGGTGGCATGATCAGCTATGCAGCTGGATTTCAACCAGACAACTGGCCCCAAATGACCTGTTAGACCTTTGGCCCGGGGCAGGAACCAGTCAGTGCATTTTATCTAACTTGTGTGTACTAGTGCTGTTGCTGATATCTGCAGCCTTCAGCTGTTTTCAGGGCGAGTACGTGGGCTCCCGTCACGAGCCTGACTTTTTTTTGCGATGGGGCACCATCCGCATGCCAAAGTTCGTCATCGAGACTGGATGGAACGAATCCTGGAGTAGACTACAAGACGATATGAACCTCTGGCTTGTGGGCGGAGCTGGGGATGTTGGTGGGGTGCTGTTGTTGAAATGGCACAAGGTTGGTAACTCGAACAAGGTCCGAGGCAAAGCAGAGCTCTATGGCTTGGATCAAAATGGAATGCCGGTACGCAAGGAGTCCAAGGTACTGTACTCGAACCCCTTCACCAACCGGACTCCCTTCTATTGTATCTAACCAAGTATAGATCATATTTCCCGTACCCCCACAGCCCAACAATATCCTTGATCAGATCTCCCTCCCACGGCGCATTTTGTTTGGTCCAGGTAGCCAGGGAGTACTTGACTGGAACATGAATGACCTTCGACGGATCGCAACTACTGCCCTTGGCTTCATGAGTCTTGTACCAGCCTAAATTATATGTGCTAGTGGTAAGATACTTAGGGCTGCCTAAGCACACGTAATGAAGGTGATCCGGGTGATTTTGCCTGGTCTAGAAACACTCGTCGATTCGTAGCGATCTAAGGAATCAACTAGCAAGACTTGTAAGTAGAACTAGGTATTCGGTTCTATTTATCGTGGCTATGTGAGGTGTCTGTTGCTCTTCCTACCTGGAAATCTGAACAGTAAGTACTATGCTAGCTAGGATGATTGAAATTATGTAACATGCAGAGCATAACTAAAGTACAATATTTCTTTTAATGACTCAAGACATGCCTAGGTCGGAGGCAACCGTTTATGCAAAGAGTCGCTGCAAACTATATCCTTGCTTCATGAAGAAAGTACATTAACATATATTTCTTTTTGGGTATCATAATTCAGTGGTTTGCAATAGAGTATCCTTAAGCAAAAACTTTGGGCTGAGAAACGATGTTTCTGCAGACCGAGCCGTGTCACACCATATGTCATATATGGAAGTGAACAATCTCCGTAACCGCAACCATGCAGTTCGAATAAGTCGCGCAACATCTGTCTATCATAATCAGATTCTGCGGGGATGGATTGGATCGACGCGTGCCCGGTGAGACGATAGTGGCCAAGAACCCAAATTGCTGTTGGACGTTTGTGAAGGGGAAATATGAGCGATAAGTCGACTTCAGGACAATTTCGGGCGCTTGGGGTTCGGCATTCCAAATCCTCCACGCATGCGCTTCTTCTCCATTGCCTCCATTTCCTGCTTCATGATCCTCTCCTGCTCACTCATCTTCTTGGGAGCTTCCATCACGGGGCCCTTCTTCCCGGCAAGTGGGTTCTTCTTCGCCGCAGCAGCAAACACATTCTTCGGTTTCTTGTCACCCAATGACATCGACAGCTTGACTGCCGGCTTTGGCGCATCCTGGACAGGAGCAGGAGCAGGAACAGAAGCCGGGGCCGGAGCAGGGGCCGAGTCCGGAGATGCAGAAGTAGCGGCAGGTTCCGGCGTCGCCGAAGAAGCGGCGTTATCCTTTTCCTCGGGAGATTGTGGTTTCGGGGACTCGGTCTTCGACTCGTCATTCGCCTTCGAACTAAAGCCAATATTAAGCTTGACTTTCTCGCCCTCCTTCCGCTGCAGATTTCTCGCTTCAGGATCTATCTCCTCCTGCCTGTCCGCATTTTGCTTCGCGCGCTCAACCTGCTCCTGAATCTGCCGTTGCTCCCTCTCCTCATCACCACGATCCTGACGCTCTTTCTTCGAAAGCGCCTCTCTCCGCCTCATCGCCTCCGGACTCCGATCGATATACGCGATAAAAAGGCCCTTCTCCGTCTCCTCGACGCGACAAAGTCCTTCACGTCCCAGATAAGCCACAAATTGCGTCAGACTCTTCCATTTTGTTGCGTTCAAATGCACGTGCTATACGCATTCATTAGCCCCCATCCAACGCGAACCACGGATTCAAAAAGAAGAAAGGCAACTCACCGTCTTATCCGCAACTATAGTCTGGTAAAATATGTTGGCGTGTATAGCTTTTTCCTGGTGAGACGTCCTCAACTGAGTAAGGAAATTATTCAAAAAGTCCTTGCTGTACTCCTCGATATATTTCCTCGGATCCTCGCCAACCAAAAGCGCGTTTCTTACGTGGCTTTCGCTTTGAGTATGACTGTGTTTGAGGAATTGATAATTAGTATATTGAGGGCTATGCGGGAGGAGGCGATGTTTCACGTACCATTTGAATCCGTTCTCATCTCGGCATTGCTTCTCGCACATCTGACAGTACCATCGCAGTCGCTGAAGACCTTTCTGCATTTGATTAGTACATTGTCGTTCCTGAAGGCTTGCGGTGGGTTAGATGGGACGTACAGATTTGATCTTGTTGCTGATTGCTTTTGTGCTTCCTGCTTCTGCGCGCGGCATTTTGGGAGATAGTGTGTGGCGTAGGTCCCGTTAGTGGACTGCGAGGCTTGTTTGAAGTACGATGGGAGCTCTTCAGCTCAGGTGAAAAGCGTAGGTGTCAACTGTTCTTTCAGTCTTTCGTGATCATATAATTTGATATCGTAAGAAAGTCGCGACGGCGGAGACAGGCTGAGGCGGAAATAAGATAAGCATCCTTATCCTGGTCACGTGGTGTTCTAGAAAGCTCGCTACCCCCGATTGGGTTAGTTCACATGTATACCTCAGGCAGACGAAAGTACTAGACATCAACTACTAGTAGTTGTTTATACAATGGACCCCGTGGTGGAACGGTTCGATTACAACGAACTTAGAAATAAAGAATAGCCATATGTAGTACTATACCTAGGAATACCAACCAGACTCCACCTGTCCTACCGCATCCTGACAAAGGGTTGCTTTTCTAATCAAGGACGCCATCACGTAGAATACAATAACCATATGTGAGAAGACCAAGTGTCATGTTCAACAAAGCTCCAACGCATTAAACAGGCCTTTCATGAAGAAAAACATTTTCTTGTTGAATTCAACTCTGTTAGACATAAGACAAAGTGTCGAATTCGATATACTAATTCTATTAAGGACAATCACATGGAATATTCATGGATTGCAGAGGGACCATTCTCGTTATACTCCACACGGGTCATGAACCCCTTACTGAGACCTTGATCAATAACGAAAACAACCTTAGAAGCAACTTGGGCTCCTAGGAATACCGCTTCCTCCATGCCGTGACCGCCACTGGGCGCACCTGGGCCACCAGGCCCAGCGTTGGGGCCATTGTTTATTCCTGCAGACCCGCTGGTCCCAGGAGCGTTGGAGTTGCCGTGCTCCTTCCATTCGGGAAAGTACTCTGGGGGCTTCAGAGTCTTGACGGATGTTGGGGTCTGAGAATGGCCGGTAGACCGATAGTGGGAAGCCATAGAAGGATCCATTGATGGGGTTCCCGGCATGTTTCCAGCCGCCGGATTGTTCGAATGTGTTGCAGCAACAAGCAGGGGGTTGACTCCGTGGCCAGGGGTATTGTACGGTCCGGACTGACCGGGTGCGGGAGTGTTGGTTCCTCCCGTCGGCATGGGGGTGGAGAAATTGGAAGGGAGCTCAGAGGTGAAAATAGTGGCCGATGGCGAGAGAACGAACTTTTGTGTGATGATGTTAAGCAGGGCTTGGGTGAATCCTACATCCGTTGATTAGCGAGTCTGGCCATATTAGGTCCCAAAACATGGTACATACCCTTAATCTTACTGCCGTTACCAACAACGACCAAAGAATCCCAAAGCTCGCTGCGCTTGCTGGCATCGGGTACAGCAAGGATAGTATGGTGGATTTGTGTTGCAATATCTTCAAGGATATTGCTGGTTAAACGCTCCCCAGTTTGTTGCTTCGGCGTGGCAGACAGGAAACGCTCAACACCGACTTCAATCTCTCGTGTCTGCCGGATGTAACGTGGAGGAGCTTTAGGGGCATCCTTTTCCGGCTCCAATCGCGCGTACTCCTCGTATTGGAACGAGGCCTTCTCTTTCTTGGAATTGGGAAGACGAATAGGCTTCCCACTTTGGTCAACCGAGCCCTTTTTGGAACTCGACTTCTCGGCTTTCTCTTTTTCTCTGTTTGCTAAGAACTCGCTGGTATTGCCGCTGACAATAGCTGCAACATCCAACACGCCCTCATCTTCATCTTCTCCATTGGTGCCTTCCGGGCCAGTTTGAGTGCCTTCGCCAGGACCGCGGGGAACGGCATCATTGGGTCCTCCTTCTTGTCCTCCCGTAGAAGCTGAAGCGGCAGGGTTAGGGTTCTGTCGTGCGGTGGCAGCGGTGCCAGGCAAGGGCGTTCCAGCAGGTAGAATTTCGGTAATGTTACTCCTCTTTAGCTGCTCGCACATCTCTCTTGTGAAGCCCTTCGACCCCAACAGCTCTTGAAGTCTGTCCGTCATGTAATCTCCACCGCAACCTTTCAGGGCAATCCCTCGTCCGTGCTCGTTAACCAGGAAATCCGTGACGGCGGTAACATCCACTTTCCCTTTGCCAACATCGACAACTGCCGCAGTCGAGGTACCGTATCCATAGCAAATGGCGAGCGCGGAGTCCATCATGCAGAAGGCGGGCGTCTTGAACTTTTCAAACACAAATTGCGTGATTGCCTCTCGGTCGCGCGCTGACCAGGCCGGTTGGGAGATAAGCATAATCGGCGTGTGAAATGGGGGGCTGAGGGTATTGTGAACATGTGATAGGAGAGCAAAGAAACACGGCCAGTCGACAACGTGCCCGTTCTCGATGGGGTAAATAGCACCCTCATCCGATGTGACATCCTCCTCGTAGAAGATCTCCTGGGTCTCTTTTTTCGTCTCCCCGTTGGTTTCCTGGCCCTCGGCTGGCTCCTTTTTGCTCTCTTGCTCTCCATTTTCGGGCTTGAGGGCGGCCTCGTTGTTGCCTGTGCCTTCTGAAGCGGAGGGCTCCGCATCTTTCATCTCCACATCCTCCTTGGGCACGTCCGTCCCATTGCTAGGTTTCTCCTCCTGCCGCCGCTCGCGGATCTTGTATGGTTCGAATTCGCCTTTCTTTTCGGCAGGGAACATCCGGGTGGGAAAGCGAAAGCGAGCGGGTGTGAATGATTCGGGAAGGCCCAGTTGCGCCAGGGTCACCTGCGAGCCTGGCGCAATTATCTAGAGGGACGGGATTAGTACGGGGTGAGTCCGGATCCTGGGACCGCAGTGAATGGCGGGTGACGTACCAAAATGTGCTCATCTTTGAAAGGCGGCATGGTGGACGATGAAGCTTGGGGAATCGTCGCAATGCTTTTGCGGCCTCAGGGTGCTCCGCGGTGTTTGCAGCCGGCGACACTTTGCGCGCACGGGAGGTTGGGCGGCTTCCCGTTTGGGCTAAGCGCGCCCGTCACGTCTGTGCTTAAGAGACAACTCAATCTACTAGAACTACTCTGTACTCCTACTCCGTACTATAACACAAAAAGGTCGACAATGCATACTGGATGTGTCTATTGATACAGTAACTGCGTATCTTGAGCCTCAAAAGTATCATGCCTCACTATTCACAGATTTCTCAATCCACCGCGGATAGGAAAGGTATGTTGATATCGTAAAATTACAGTCCATACACTATTAGTTTTACATACGCCCAAGTATTTCGTGAACTGAACAGCAAAAAGTCAAGAAATCAATGCAACTACACTAATGGAAAAAAGGAAAAACGAAAAGAAAAGAAAATAATAATAATGAACAAAAGACCAGCCAACCCGTTCAGAAACCATGGTTTCAATCCCAGACAACCTAAACTCCGAGATTCTTCATCCGAAAGGCAAAACTCCGAACCCATTCCCTCTATGACCAGCAAGAGTCAAACGCATTTCATATTCATATATCCAACCCAGTCATTTATTCCGGGGCAGCGTGGTACTTCTCCGTAGCAGAGCGGAACAATTCCTGCTGCTGTCGTAACAGCTCCTCTTCCGATAGTCCACTCTGCTCCATCTTGCTTTGCTTCTTTTCTCGCGACTAGTATGCAATATACGCGTCAGCAAATCCGTCCTCTAGACACAGCACACAATGATTCCACTAACCTTCAGCTGCTCCTTGTGCTCCTCGGCCACAGCAAGCACGTCCGGGATATAATCGCCAAAGCCAAGATCACGCAGAGCCCGCTCTACATGCTCACAGGCGATTGTTTTCTTGGCCTCTTTCTCGCTGATGTCATTGGCTTCGGAGGAGATCAGGGTGATGAATTCGACGCAGCATTCCATGAGGAGATCGCGAGCGTCTTTGGAGAAGGCCTGACCAGAAGAAGGGGGTAGAATCTCGGTGATAATTTTTTGGACCGTCGCTAAATAATCGCGATCAGTTAGGATGGGGTGCGCTGGCAGTAGATACGTAGGGGCGTCGTGTCGCCATCTTCAAACGACAAAGTACGCGTAGTCGAGACATTTGGCGTAACGACACTCGGGCGAGGAGCTTGGGATGGATCAAAACTGAGTGACTCGGATGCATACCTTTAGGAAGCGACAGGTCATCATTCGCTGTGTAGTAAATCGGCCGTCAGCAATGTTCCGACAGTTTGCGCCAAGACTCAGGAACACAATACTTACAACTGAACTCGCGATCTGACATGATTTCCCTTGTTTAAGTGAAATGGTTGGAAAAGAAACACGCTCACACGCACAGAAAAGCTGTCGTCAAGGTGAAGAATCACTTTTTTTTCTCCCAATGCGCGGGGACTATACTTACATAAATAGTAGCGTCGATCGAATGCCAGACGCGGACTGCGTCGGCACGGAACAACCAGTGGGTACTGGCGGCAGAATCCTACCGCTTTGGGGACTACTTCTTAGCTCTGCAACTTTTTTTTTTCCTCTTCTCTTCCACACACGCTTTTTCCCACAACAATGGGAAGCGAGAATGTCCTTATGATGTTGAGGAATTCAGAACTTTTCAAACGGCAGCCGTGTGCAACACTAATATAAATGGTATGTTTATTTTTTTCCTACATTCCCTCTACTATAATGATGAACAATGTTGTCGCCCCTATCATACCTTTCATGGTGACGTACACTGTCCAAGCCAAACGGACTACTGAAAATTATTTCCACTCTTTTGCTGTGTCGTGAAGAAATTTTTGTGGCCTTCACTAACAGTCCTGAAGTAATCTAGAAATTTTGCTCGTGGCTTACGAGTCGGACCACATTGTTTTGAACCTGTTATGACAAGGTAAGCTTCGAGCTGTTTTCTTATATCTACAACTTTGTATGATGAACAAATACACATTCCATGCTAAGTATGAAGGTGCTCTGCATCTAATGCTTATGAAAATGTACCTGCTTTTCATCTTTCGGCTGATTACTACACCACTTTGCTGTTCTATATTTATGATATTCTCATATGGCGGTTTAGGCTAACTGTCTGTAAAGCTGATAGGTTGTAATTTACGCCTGGAAGGCATCCAGGGCCTTGTCGTTCCACCTGTTTGGGGTCAGCTTTGTCGTAGGATCAAGGGTCGTAGAAACTTACGATAGAAATTTGCCGGATAGTTCCTTGGGGCCATCAAGCACCAACTTAGCCATGACATGACCAGGCTGTTCGGGTTTGAGGAGTTTTCCCTCCTTGTGGACCGTAGTAAACTTGGAATGGACCTGGGGTTCCAGCGTCGTAGCGTGGTCTTCTCTCAGCTCGCGTTGCATCTCGGTGTCAACCATACCGGGCCGAATGGAGATTGTCGTAACGTCAGGCTCTTCCTCGCCCAAGCTAAGCGCAAGATGGTTCATCGCGGCCTTGGTTGCACCATACAGACCCCAACCTCTGTAAGCCGACACGGCAGCACCGGAAGAAGTGAAGACAAGCTTGCCCTTCGTCTCGCGAAGCGCCGGAAGACCAGCTTTGATCTGCCCAACCAATCAATGTCCATCCACCTTGACACCTTGTTAGGAAACTTATGGAACTCACAAAGGCAACAAAGCTGATGAAGTTCACGTCGAATCCGTGTTTCCACTGCTCAGGATCGGCTTGAGCAATCTTGCCCACTTGTCCCAGCACACCATGGTTCAATACCATTCCGTCCAAACGGCCGAATGACTTGAGAGCTAGGTCGACAGCCTTCTGGCCGATGGACAAATCGGCGAGATCGCCATTGAGCACCTCCACCTGCTTGGAATATTGCTCCTTAAGCTTCTGAAGGGGCTCGACACTACGAGCGATCACGACGACATTGTGCGATTGAGGGGAGGTGAGGAGGTACTTTGCGATTGCGAGACCGATACCTGCAGTAGATCTTTGTTAATAACGCCGGTATTGACGGCTCTGATGTAGTTTTCCTGACCTCTCGAGGCACCGGTGACAATAATTGTTTTGGCAGACATTTTCCGAGGCCGGGTTTATGGGAACAGGCTTTGGGATGAGTGAGGGGAGGCGTTGTTTGGTTTGGATTGGCTTGGAAGGTACGGGGGTAGAAGGAGTGGAAAAGTGATGAGCTCCCATTGGCGGTGATGTAATTTCTGCACCAGATGAGGGGCAGATACCTCAGGCATCGACCATCATGTGGGGTGCTGCATCGATAAGCAACTCTCTTCCTTTAGTGATACTTATATATCTATCTCAACCTCATTTATAATCAAACTCGCTGTCTTCCGATTATGGCATTTTACCACTAGCTCCACCTCATCGAAAGAAGGGATCAACCAAAGCTACTCTCAGGAGTCACATCAGAACTCATAATGCTCGAATTCCGGCCGAGCACAACAGCTTACTGCTCTAGCTTAGGTGTTGTACAAAATTGCACTCATTGAGTAGCCCACGCTTCTTCAATCGCGGATAAGAACTGATCAGCAATGAGAAAACCTTTCTGCTTCAGTTTACGAATAAAATCCACTATGCGACCCCGTTCAGATTTGTATCTCCTCGTCATGCTGACTGTATACAGAGTCGGGGCGTAGAAAATAGCCTCAAGGTACGAATTTTGAAGACCATTTTCGGCATGTTCCAGGGCATTCGTGGCTTGTTCATAACTCATCTGGTGTGCCATAACTGGAAGTTCACAATTCAGAGAGAGCCAGACCGAATCGCAAAACATCAGCGAAATATCGACGTTAGCGCAGTAGTAAAACGCTAACATGACGTTCGTAAGGTTCCTGCCATTCTCGCTAGTGTACCATAGCAGAGAGTCAATGATATCCCGCTGGAATCGGGACGCAATACAGGTCAATTCGATGCCCTTGTATTCGTGTTCAGATAACTTCCTTCGAGGGAATTTGCGATTTGCAGGATCCAGCTGCAGACCTAACTCATTGCTCTTGGTCTTCCAATCCGCCGTCCTGGAATTTGTTAATTTCACTCTCCTGCCTACCCGAAGAACAAAATACTGCTTACAACCACTGTAACTTAGCCCACATCTCAAGGTCTTCACAGAAGTAGTCCAGGAGCTGATCATCGGACAATGCGGATGTATCCGGCCCATGCGAAGGCAGATGGTCCACCCGTGAACCCAAATCGTGCGAACGAGAGGATGGCGCAAAGTCAAGGTCTTGCTCGAGACAAAGAGCCCTCAAGGCATTCATGATACGGGCTAGCCTGCACATCGACCGCAGGAGAGGTGTCAATGGGGCGGAAGATTTCCCATTTCGCCAAACAAAGGCATGCAAATGGCAAACCCACGCACACCATGATCTCCCTGAAATGTCATCCAGAATCTAGAGTTTGTAAGCCAAGAATCGTAAATTCTATACTATGGTGGCCAAATAGTCATTACCTGAACGAAACTTAGCAGGAGAGCACAGGCTAGAAGGACATCCGGTTTGCCATCACTGGCCACCTCTTTGATGCCAAGTGCAACCGATCTCTGCAGCTGGCTCCATTGACTGACTAGGCCTCTTTTCTCATTCTTCGAGAATGTCAGCAAATTCGGGTTACGAGAGGCGTAATAGCCGCCTAAGAGTGAGACTGTATCTTGGAGTATCTTGTTCTCCTGGATCATTGACGCCATTGCATTAATAGAAAACACGGTCAGGAGTGTTGGTGAGAACCCAAGAGCAAAGAAGAATGCATTGGTATAGTGCCCAGACCTGTCGGTGGATAGTGGCTTGCATGGCCGTGGGTCAAGGGAAGGATAACTTTGGACAATGGACAACGTGGTTCCCGATGCGCATGGCGAGGCACACTCCACTCCCTTTCGCTTGCAGGCAAGGCATGGCCGAGATCCGTCACACTAAGTGGATCAGCATGAATGAAAAGTCCAGGGGGTATGGATACAGCATACTTTGATATGATCTCTCCGGCAGCGTTCGCACCGGTGACCAAGACGGCGACTATCATGTGCACCACAGGGCATTCTGCCGAATTCGATAACTACCGACCGCCATCCAGTGACAAGTTTGCCTGTTATTAATGAGTCATTCGGAACGACAAGACAAAGACAAATGCGAAGTCGATACAGAATTTAACTGCCCGAGGTTCCTGTTCTAGGGTTTGTTTCCCCACTTTCGCGATATTGTTTCCCAAAGTGGAATAGTGGCATTTATCCGGGGTCGGGAAACGAAACCCTATCCTACAGGAAGGTGACGAATTCATATACGTTGGTCGTCGTTTGAGGTCTCTATAAAACATGAGAGTCGCCCTATCTTCTCGGCGAACTTCTGTTATATCTCGTTCTTCATAGCTCGTATCTAGTCCTCATATTTCCGTACGGTCAACCATGTTAGCATTGACTATACTTCTCGGCTTGACCATCCCATCTTTGACTGCTGCCACAGCTGCTGCAAACTTTAACCTATCTACTTCAACCCTCGAGACCTACGGATGCGATGCTACTTGCCAGGCAGTTTTCAACTATGCACAGGCCGAAGACCGGACACTGTTCGGGACTAATTTTGAATTCGGCTTTTATGCCACGGCAGCCAATTTCTCCCGGTCCCAGCCCGGTGATCTGTTGAAGTTTGAAGCCATTGACCCCGATGGCCTAGATGTTATCAATGGAATGTCTGCCTATCGCTTCCAGTATACTTCTCGAGACCTAAACGGGTCCCTCGTTCCGGCTACCGGGTTCATCGGAATACCCTATACATCGTTCCGAAAGGACAAAAAGTACCCGGTCATTGCCTACGCCCACGGTACCATCGGCGTCTTTGCTGGATGCCCACCCTCTACCACCCCAACTCTGTACGACTATACCAGCTGGAGTATTCTCATTGAGAAGGGCTACGCTATAGTCGCGCCTGACTACGCTGGCCTTGGAAACAACTACACGGAGCATAAATACCTTAGTTTCCCTGCGCATGCCAATGATCTCTATTATGGTATGGTTGCCGCTCGGAAAGCTTTCCCTGGACTTTTTACAGATGGATGGATGGGCGTCGGACATTCTCAAGGCGGCGGCTCTGTCTGGAAGCTTTCAGAGAGTCAGTTGCTTCAAACTGGAGCCGCTGGAAAGTATCTCGGCACTGTCGCATTAGCACCTGCCTCCAAGATTTATGACATGACTCTACTTGGTATCGAATCACTATCTCAGACCTCCAATTACGCATCATACGACATTCTCTATGAAACAATCTGGCTCCCGTTTGCCATTGAGCGTGTCTTCCCAAATATGAGCCGCGCGCCGTTTGCCGAAACACTCCAGAATCGAACCAAGATTGCCAACATGGCACAAGCATGCAATTACGGTATCATGTCCCTCGTGTATGAACTAAAGCCTTCGGACCTCTTTACTTCGGCAATTAAGGACAATACGGATTTTCAGAAGTGGCAAGATATGGTTGCTCCCGCCAATGGTGATAAGGCTGGAGAGCCTATGATGATCATCCAGGGTTTAAATGACACGGCCGTCTTGCCCCAGATCACTGTCAGCTCTTTCAAAGACACCTGTCGTTACGGGAACGAAGCTCACCTCAGGTTGTATCCGGGAATGGATCACTCTGACGTGCTGACTGCGAGTTCCCCTGAGTGGTTAGCCTTTATTGATGGGCGCTTCGCTGGTTGGAAGACTACAAGAAACTGCAGCACCATTACACATCAGCCTTTTGATGCTACTCACATGGTGACCGATCCGGAAGCTGCGCAAATCGCAAGCATCTAATATTTAGGGGGTGGGTACAGAGGCACGCACATATAGGAAGTCGTGTACATATCAGAACTAGACTGTGTCTTTCGCACACAACGCGTGGATACATTATCCATACAGTATTTGTCTCTCCTTAGCAATTGTTATACTCAGATGGAACAATCAACGTGGTCTCTCTTTTACAATGTTTACAAAATCCAACCATTTATATACCAAACAGTCTATTTGACTTCAATCTACCACCTGCATCACCCAACCCGCCCAAGAATCAATACATCGCGAAGCCCCCAGAAGTAGAAATCGCCTGTCCCGAAACCCACCGACTCTCCTCAGACGCAAGCCAAGCAACCACCTGCGCAACGTCATCAATAGTCCCAACCCGATGCTCAACCGGCGTAACAGACTTCTGCATCTCCACCAATTCCCTGGGAATATTCTCCAGTAAAGCCGTCTGCACCGGCCCCGGGTTAACAGCATTCACCGTATGCCCGGTATTCCCCAGCTCCGCAGCCCAGCAGCGCGTCAAGCCCTCCAAGGCAGCCTTGGACGAGCAATAAATCGACAGATTGGCGAATCCGGCCCGTGCACCGACGGAACTAATATTGATGATTCGACCGGGTGCGCGCAGATGTGGGAGAACAGCCTGGGTTAGAAAGATAGCGCCGCGGACGTTGAGGTCGTAAACGAGGTTGTAGTCTTCCACTGTAAGATCACAAAGGGGCTTTACCACCTCCACGCCGGCGTTGTTAACTAGTATATCGATGTTAGGGCCGAATGCTTGCATCGAGGCTTCGACGATCGTTTGTCCAGCGGATAGATCGCGCAGATCGGCGCGGACTTTGGCTGCTGTGGCGCCGTTGTTGAAACTTTCGATTCTCTCGATCATTTGGTCAGCGACGGATTCGCTGCTTGCTGATGTGTATGTTATCAGGACCTGATTGGGTTATTAGATATAGTAGGATGAATGGGGGTTCAGGTTATACTGGCTTTAGCTCCTCGACGGGCTAATTCTTCAGCCAGCCCAGCGCCGATTCCTCTCGTTGCGCCTGTCACAATGGCGACTTTGCCGGCTAATGTTTGTGGTCTGGTGTTTGCAACCATCTTGGGTTATAGAATGACGAATGTATGTAGTATATATGCCTTGATACCTTGTCGCGGGTCTCTACGTCTATCTAAATCCCCAGTTGGGGAGATCAAAAGTCACTTTCCCCGAAGATTCTCGGAATGCTTCGCCCGCCGCCTGAGAATCTAGGCATTGCTGATTGAAAATGACATCATTGGTGCCTGAGGAATGGACTCAAATTTATCCATCTCATACTCTATAGTTGATAAATCGCACTATCATTACCCTCATCCTCATCCCCCAGTAATTGCACAGAAACCACTACCACAAAATCCCAGATCTCCCCTGGAGATAAGGATAAGATCAAAGATCCACACCCCTCAAGCCCAATCTCCGCACTTCCCCAATTAAATACCCCGCGAGATAAAGACAACTAACCCAATGTAACCGTCCCTCATTGAGTACATGTCAGGTCCCGATCTACTTTAATCAAGATCAGGAACACAATCCCAATCCCAATCCCAGGCCAAAACATAAAATACCACAAACCCCCAAAATGCCAACTGTAATCCTCGGTGGAGGGATCATCGGTTCCGCAACAGCCTACTACCTATCTGAGACCCATCCAGCAGAAGAAATCCATATCATTGAATCCTCATCGGAACTATTCAGCTCTGCGTCTGGGTATGCGGCTGGATTCTTGGCCAAGGATTGGTTTGGGCCGGATGTTGCTTCTTTAGGGGAGCTTTCGTTTCGTTTACATGAGAGTCTGGCTGTTGAACATGGTGGGGTGGAGAAATGGGGATATATGAAAGGGACGGCATTAAGCTACGATGCAACCATCAAGAGGGGGAATCGTACTCACGATGATGACTGGATGGATAGGGGAGCTAGTCGAGCGGAGACAGCTTCTGGGTCGACTCGGGGGACTGGGATGGGGGTTCCGGCTTGGTTGACGGTTCGGTCGGGTGTCAAGGTGGAGAGGATTAGTGACGTTGATACTGCCCAGGTGTTGGTTATTGACCTTTTTTTTTTTTTCAAAGTGTTTGATGTTAGTAGGCTAATGATTATTCAGTGATCCGTTAAAATTATGTCGGTTTCTCATGGATACTGCTATATCTCGTGGCGTTACGCTTCATCATCCAGCTAGGGCTATTTCACTTGTCACAGACGAGGGTGGCACCATTACTGGGGTCAGAATCGTTGATCTCATCTCACGAGAAGAGTGTACGATTCCATGTACCCATCTTGTTATTTGTGCCGGAGCTTGGACGTCTCGTGTCTTCGAGGAGCTTTTTCCTTCCGCTCAGATCTCCATCCCCGTCTCGCAGTTGGCTGGATATTCTCTCGTCCTTCGTTCTCCGAGACATACCTTGGAACACGAGCAACAGATATACGGTGGCCGGTCTCATGCTATCTTTAGTGAAAACCCCTTCTCTTGTGGCTTCAGCCCGGAGATCTTCTCGCGACAGGGCGGCGAGATCTACATTGCTGGCCTGAATGATCCGGATCTGCCGCTGCCGGGTCGGGCAGAAGAGTCTCGTGATTTGATCGATCGGAATGAGATGAGGAGGCTAGAGTCAGTGTCGGCCCAGTTAATGGGTAGGATCATGGACGAGGGTGATGAGATGCGCAACATGAATGATCTGGAGGTTCTTCGTGAGGGATTGTGCTTCCGTCCTGTTTCCGACCGGGGAACGCCTGTGGTGTGCAAGGTAGATGATGATTTGCTGGGAAATGGAGTAAGGACTACTGGACACGGCGGTGTCTTTGTGGCTGCTGGACATGGTCCTTGGGGGATCTCGTTGTCGTTGGGGACTGGAAGGGTAGTAGCAGATATGGTGGAGGGTGTGCCGCCGAGAGCGGATGTGAGTGAGTTGGGACTATAGATGCAGTTCTCCTGGCTGGTATACTCGGTATCGGCGTATTGGGATTTAGTGTATATTTGAACCCTCATTGTATAGACGAGGAGTCCGGTGGGATACAGAATTATTCCGAGTTGGCCCATCGAGTAGCTAACCCTAAAATACAGGAATAATGATTATATATAAGTAGTAGCCCTACCATAGCAACAACCACTAACACGCAAAACCCCATAATATTCATCTACCCGTAATGTCAATAGTTTTACACTTCTTATAATACTTTAGTCACTTGATATACATCCGAGTCACCCACGAAATGCATGTCATTGCACAACCTACACCAGAAATGATTGATTCTAATACCTTGGATGTTCGGGTTTGAAATCTATTATTATTTAGCTTTATAGATTCAAAAAACAAGCACAGTTTTCCATAATTGCCCGGGTGGTCTAGTGGTATGATTCTCGCTTAGGGCGTTAACCCAAGCAACACTATTGTGCGAGAGGTCCCGCGTTCGATCCGCGGCTCGGGCCGATCATTGAATTCAAATGATTATTCGTTTTTTGTCAACATTTTTAATTGTTGAATCTCCCTCGCTCTCTTTTTATAGAGGGTCTCGCACATAGCCGACGCTCACACGTAAAGGTATGTCGTTGACCTAGACACATAAACCACAGGTTGTGTAATACCTTAGCCAGCTCAATAGACGATACTTGCGTGCTCCACCATCTTTTCCCAAGGCCCAACACCACATCAATGACCGCCCGGCGATGACGTCCGAAGATAACCATATCAATGACTCAAGTTCGGAACCTGCCCCCGACAGTTTAAGCACAACCAACATTCATCTTCCAAACCACAACAAACCAGCACCTCCAAGAACCAACCTCAACCTCAACCACAACCACCACAACTCCAAAACAGAACATAAATCCTCACAATGAAAATGACAACCCTCGGATTCATCGGCTGCGGTACGCCCTCAACCACACGGGACCTACACTAGATAGAACCCACTAACAAGAAACATCCAGGAAACATGGGCTCCGCAATCCTAGACGGCCTGCTAGAGGCCACTCGCTTGGAGCCCCAAAACTCCAAAATCACCAACTTCATAGCGGGTACCAAGAGCGCGGCCTCAGCCAACAAGCTGAACGACAAATATCGCGCAGATTCAGAACGGGTGGTAGTTTTGCGCGGGTCCAACGTCAAGGTTATGGAACAAGCAGACATCATCCTACTAGCGTGCAAGCCGTTCCTTGCCCCAAGTATTCTCTCGGAGCCGGGCGTAGCGGAAGCACTGGCCGGGAAATTCGTGATCAGCGTCATGGCAGGCAAGACGCCAGCCGAGATCATGAAGTACATATATGAGGGGGATCACTCAACCCAGGCCGCAAACCGACCGGTGATTGTAACGGCCATGCCGAATGTGGCGGCGCGATTGCGGCAGTCCATAACTATTATCGAAGAGAATCCGGCGCTCTCGAAGGACCGGGCGGAGATTCTGAAGTGGATCTTTGAGCAGATTGGCACGGTGAAGTTTGTGGCGCCGGATTTGGTGGATGTTGGGTCGATGGTTTCTGGGGCGGCGATGGCGCTGATGACTCTTGCTGTTGATGGGATTATGGATGGGGCTGTTATGGAGGGGTTTCGCCGGCCGGATGCGATGGAGGTGTCGGCGCAGGTGTTGGAGGGGTTGGCTGGCTTGTTGAGGGAGGGAGTCCATCCGGCGGTTTTGAGGGAGAGTATTTCTTCGCCTAGGGGGTGTACCATTCAGGGTCTGTATGCCCTCGAGAAGAATGGGGTTCGGGGGGCGTATGCTGAGGCGTTGGTTAGGGGGATTAAACATTTGAGGGGGGAGAACTAGATTCAAGGTGAAGTTAGGGTTAGGATTTGGTTGTCTGTATGGGGTTACCTATGTATGTGGAAGGTGCGGCATTACATGATTGGTTTAGACATGAATATGAACTTCCAAAGGAACCGAGCCATCCTCGTGTCGGTGTGTCTTCCCATCCTGGAAAAGGTTGTATACGTGGACGACGAAGCAAGGAGAAAAGCGCATGTAATCTCCGCGCGGAAACCCTAACCGAGCCCAAGATGCGGATGCCCCTCCGACAGCCATCTGTTCAGAGCTTATTCGGTCAACGACAACTACCACCCCCCAGATTAACGATGATCCTCGCCCAAAGACCAATCGGTCTTCAAGCCGCCTATCAATGACCCCGGAGGAAAAAGTGCGGATGGCAGGCATACCCCTCCCACGAGCGAGGAAACTCGTAAGATAAATAGTGTAGCATGAGATCACACCAGTCCCTGTCAGACACAACTCGATCAAAATGAAGCCGAAGGTATTCTGGCCCCGCAAGCCGGAAAGGTTCTACTCTTCGTCCAAGTCGCTGGCCGATGCGGCGGCGTCGCCGTCGTCGTCCGCTCACAATGCGGTCCTCCATCTATCGCCTGTGCAGAAGAAGGCGCCTCTCGCCGACTTGCCGACGAAGACGCTGCTTCGCTCTTTATTCCTGACGTCAGCAATGGCGTCGCCGCTTTTGAAACCATCCATCGCGGTGTTGAAATATGTGGTGGAGTCTAAGTCGCCGCTGCTGAGTCCCTCCAAGAACCCTATCATGAACTACATTCTCCGCGCAACCATCTACAACCACTTCTGCGCGGGCGTCAATGAGACGGAAGTCCGTAAAACGGTCCAGGACATGAAAACCCTTGGCTTCAAGGGCGTTATCCTCGGATATGCCCGGGAGTCCGTCGCAAAGATCGATGCAGCCGGTTCCCACGTGCAAGAATGGAAGAATGCACAGGCTATGGAAGACCGTGCCGTGGACGAATGGAAAGAGGGTAATTTACGGACACTGAGAATGGTCGGCAAAGGAGACTACATGAATATCAAGTATGGCCCGACCAAAATGGAATTGGTATACGCCAGATATACTGACAGAATTAGATTCACCGGCGCCGGCCCTGCAGCCGTTGAAGCTCTCGCTCGCGGTGATCCCGTCCCACCACCACGCATCAAGCAGGCCATTACGGAAATCTGTGAAGCAACTGCAGCCCAGGGTTCTCGGTTCTGGATCGACGCCGAGCAACAGATCTTCCAACCAGCCATTGATGCCTGGACGATCGATCTCATGAGACAATTCAACCGCGACGGCAGGGTGGTCGTGATCAACACCGTTCAGGCATATTTGAAATCGTCCGCCGAAAACATCCATCGCCATCTTACTCTCGCCGGAAAGGAAGGCTGGGCGCTGGGAATCAAGTTAGTCCGGGGCGCGTACATCCAACATGATATCCGGGAGAGGATTCACGATACCAAAGCTGACACAGATCGAAATTACAACCATATCGTGGAGAGTCTGCTCTCGCGGCAATCCCCGTTCCAAGAATTACAGGACACAAAGTTTCCGGATGCTAGGCTTTTCGTCGCAACACATAATGCAGAGAGCGTCCGGAGAGCATACTCCATTTCGAGACATCGGATTCTCAACGGCTTACCCACGATCCCCCTGGAGATGGGCCAATTGCAGGGTATGGCGGATGAGGTGAGCTGCGGATTATTGGCCGAGTATCGACCGGAGTCCGACGAGCCACTGAGCGGAAAAAGCCCCGTGGAGGCATCTGTGTTCCCTAAGGTCTTCAAGTGTCTGGCGTGGGGGACTACCGAGGAGTGTCTTCATTTCTTGTTGCGTCGGGCAGTTGAGAACCAGGGGGCTGTAGTGAGAACACAGGATACGGCAGCGGCGATGAGGAGGGAAGCATGGCGACGGATCGGATTAAGATGGTGAATGTCTTTCTAGCTGCATGGATGCAGTAGCTTCTTTTTTTCATTCTGGCGTGGCCTTTGATTCTATTTCAATCGCACGGATTATGCTGTAACGATCGACATGCTGATACTGATTAGCCCAACAAATCCAAAAAAAACCCAATAACATTGTATTGAGTAGCCAGCGAATCACTATGAATAAATTTATGAGATAGGTACCTGATCCCTGCTCGCTATCAATCACTACTATGGAAGTAGATCCTATAGCTGCAAGCAGGTCCAATCATATTAACAACGGTATTCCTGCAACACCCCTGATATAAAAAAGCTCTATTAGGGTTACAGTGTGACCATGACCAGCACTGCATAAGTGGAACCTTGTCAGTGTTCTATGATAGAATAAACATCATATATACGGTCACGGTCAGGAATGTCCATTCATTTGAGATGACAATAAGAACTAGTAAGCTCACATTTCATTCCCCGATACGAACAAGAAACACCCCCCCCCCTCTTTCATACCAAATCTCTACAGGATTTATCAATGCCCTCTGAAGAAATCAGCTGCATAAGCTTATTATCCTTGGCAAAGAGCAACATGTTAGAGCTTCCCTGCTTGAATTCTGGCCAAGCAAAGTAACTCTCATTGTTCGGATTACCAGAGACATCACCAATTGCCACGCGTGCCGGTCCACGCGTAGGATCCTCAGCGAAGGACAGCCAAAGAGCCTCCATCGCGTAGCTAACCTCCCACTCAAACTTAGTAGAGCGACCCCGGTATTCGTTGTGGGTACCGAAAAGCAACGGTAGTTCTGAACTGTGGTAGGCACCGAACCAAGACAAAGGAGAGATGTTCGAGAAATTTCCAGCATACTGGTAGCGGTATGTCGGGAGACCTCCAATGTTGCGATTTTTCACTTCTTGATTGACAGGGCAGGAGATGATTTTCGTGGCTGTCGCCAGCGCTTCGGCACCGGGTCCATCGGGGGTGAACGAGACAAAGCCAGCTCCTTCATTTGAGTTGCTTCCGATGATCAAGGGCTGGTCGAATTGTGGGGGTTAGTGTTATATTTGGAGAATATCGCGGATTGCACGAACCGTCTTTGAAATCTTGCCATCCAAAATACGCTGCGTGTAATTTGCAAAGACGGTCTTGTTGTCCACGATGGGCGTAAATGAGACGGATGGCTCGGTTCCATTGCTATCATAATATGACAGGGCATTCTCTAGCGTCTGGGCAGGGACTTTTCGCACACAGCTGAGCTCCTCGTCGGTACTGAGATTCCCACAGCCCACCAACCCAGCGATGAAAGTGAAGTTGGTATGCGCTGTGTCAGAATTGGTGACAATGCTTGGGCTTCCAGAGTCTGCAATGACACCGGCTATGAGAGGGTTTTCGGGGTATCCGTATGGGTAAACACTGGAGCTGGCTGCACCGGCTGACTGGCCCCAGAGTGTGATTCTCTCCGGATCACCCCCAAAGTTACCAACATTGGCGTGGACCCACTCGACGCTAAAATATCACTTAGTATGATCATGATAAAGTCAGGTACGATGGAGGGATATTTCCTACGCTAGTCTTTGATCCAAGAGTCCAAGGTTTTGGTCCTCGAGCCCTGCCGCGTTGGGAAAACCGAAAATATTGACACGGTAGCTGGTGAACTTTGGTGTCAGATCCATGAAGCAATATGAATACCTTGGTATTGAAGGTAGAGAGAGAGAGAGAGAGAGACTCACTTCATGACGATCACTATGTGTGATTGTGTTCGCTGGACCCATTGATCCGGAATTTTGTAGAGGGAATTTTGACCTCCACTGGTAAATCCACCACCGGGAATGTACAGGAGAACTGGCAGTGGGCGTTGCTGGGATTGAATATTCTCAATCCGAGGTGCCCAGATGGAAAGGTACAGACAATCTTCAGAGTTTCCACCATTGATCAAGAACTCCGTCTCATACTCCGTGTAAATGGTAGAGCTGTTACTAAATTGCTGCATACAGGAGTTCGGAAGCTTTTGTGCCTTCACCTTCCCTTTGGATTGGGCCTCCTGGGGACGCGCGAAGCGAAGGTCCCCCACAGGTGGCTCGGCGAAAGGAACACCAAGAAATTGACGGACATCGGGGGCCGAAGAGTTGAAAAATCCTTCGATTAACCCGCTAGTGGTTTCGACGAGAAGTCCGGTATTGGCTATCTTGGAGCTTGAAGTTGGGACAGCAAAGACTGGGACAGCGGAAAGAAGTGCCGCGAGGCAGACTCGGGCTAGCATGGTGATTTAATAAAATTAACTCGGAAAGATTCTCAAATTATCTGGGAGAAGAAAGAAAGGGCAGATTGAAAAGACGACTCCATTCTTTTATACCTCTTTCATGGCAGTTTAATGCCACCCCATTTGTGGGAAATTGCGGCAAAGCGATTTTGCGTGGGCATTTCGAAGCTCGCTCAGGCACTTAAATGACGATGAACAATTATGAATTCTACACACTAAGGGAAAAGCGATTTGCCGCACCTTTATAAACCCCAGACACTGCGGGGTGAAGGACACGGGCCCCCGGATTCTCAGAGCTAAGCTCCTAAAGCCAAGATGTGGGGAAGTGCATTGGACATATAAATCTACGTGGCCGGCTTCTCCGACCCATGTTACCATCGCCAATCTCCCCTGGTATTCGTGCACATGCTCCCTTTACACGCCATGAAATACTTAGTCCTTTGTTGGCCTTATCGAAAAAGCCATGAGTGTCGTTACAGAGGGTAATAGTACTGGAAGACGTACAGTAGTAGGTATATTTGTCGTGGGAAAAGCTATATAATTCTTTTATACATCTTTTATATATATTTTGCGTTTGATTTAGGTACCCAGGATCAGAATTCTGCCTTACTGGCGAGACGCCTACATGGCTAGACATTTAAATAGCTAGGCTTTAACAGGTTACTATAATTTTGATTGAGTGATCGGTTGATTGATATCTTGACCAAGGATGCTCTGGGTGTGGAAGGGTAAGTCTTGAAACCTTAGGGTTTTACTTTAAGAGCTGCCAGTTATCTTACTACCTAGAGTTGTGTCAACAGTATCGATATGTCTGCTACGTTAAAGTATCTGTTCATTGCTATCTAGGAGTCTTAAGGATTTGTGCTCTACGGGATAAATAACCTTACAATTATGATGGATGCTCATAGCGTACGCTATCAGAGAGCGTTATGCAACCATGTGGATTAAATGTTAAGGAACTTAGGACCGAAAGACCACTAACAATCAAGTACCCGTAAACTATGGGCTATTTCTAACAACACAGATATGAGCATCAAGATCCCTGATAGTCATTGCGCATGCGACCTAGTAATGAATAGATCCTGGCTTCCAAGCTGATATCGGACCCTAAACCCGAACTCGAGACTCAACCTCAGTAGGAAACAAACAACCCTCGTAGAAACACCACCACCACAACAATAAACATCGACTATCAAAGTGTCGGCCCCCGCTTCGATTTTAAAAACTTCATAACCTCCACATAATGCTCATCATCTGTATCCAACACCGCCTCCTGCTCACACGCTGCCAGAATCTCAAGCACATATTCTTGACAATCCCATTCAAGCGTTTCATTGTCGACGTGGGCGGCCTCTACCGCCTCTTGGACGGTGGGCACATCAGGATCCCCGATCTCGCTGACCAGCAGTGACATGATTAGGGAATCGGAATCGGAGGGCTTGCCGCGGGATGTCACCTTTCGGAAGGAGGGGTGTTCGCCGTCGACTTCGTAGATGAGGTCTTTGTTTGTGGTGTGTAGGTGGAGAGCCCAGTGCTGGTAGTTGCCATAGCGGGGGTAGTAGATTGCGACGTAGAGAGCGGGCATTGCTTTTGCTTTATGGAGAGGAGAGTTAAGGAGTTATGAGCGATGTGAGCGAGGAGTATTTTCAAACTATTCTGGATACTGAGTGCGGAGTAGGCCGATGAGGTATATCATACTAGTAAACATGGAGGAAAGATGCCACGTAGAGACCATCTTGACATCCAGACGTAGGACTAGTTCATATGGAATCTCTTTGTGAAACTGTGGTGAATGTTGCCTACTAGGCAGTGGAATGTACCCTATCAGGCATGCATTGTGCTGCCTGGCCCTGGGCTATTGGAGCTGACAATCGTAGACATGTCCTCAATTGGACACGCTAGTTTTATGCTATTTTAAAGTTGCATTAAGCTCCTCAGGCGATAATCGTATAGATAATAGATGAAGCACGAAGGATTAGATCATGCTACTACCCCTTGCTAGTACGACGACCCGCGATAGACTTTCGACCGTCGATCGTTCAATCAGAAATTAAATTTTCACCGATTCCTCGGATGTCCTGAGTACTTCTGATTAGATCGATATTTCATCTGTATCACTGGTTTCATAAATTATGGCATCTCATCTTGGTCTGCTGAGTCTCCAGGCATACTTGAGTTAGGGCAAGGGCACAGAAAGAATACCAACCAACGACTATCACGTAAAACAGAAGAACAAAGAAAGAAAAAGACATGAAAAATAGAAATGCTAAGCCACAATGATTCAAATAGCCTCAAATCCTTCCAACTCTAATACTATTAAATGTTAGTCACTATTAAGGCGAGAATGGTGCCATAGTTTGACCGGTACCCTGGATGATAAGATGGCCAAGACAAGACCAAGACCAAGATGATGTCAAGTCTCGCTTCCCCATGTAACCTTAACGGACAATTACCGGCCACACTAAAACCCAGTCTCAAGAGGCAATGATCGACTCGGGATGAAGTCCTGGTCGGCTCAACTTTCCACTCGGCCAATCCCGATCTTTTGGCAGAGAAAGATTCGGTATAGTCGGCTGTGGCTGATTCAACCCCGCAAATTGCTTTCTTTCACCAATTCACCTGCGCCTTGGCCAATACAACCCTTGGGTCACGGTGACAAGTCTGTGCGACAATCTTTTCTTGGGAAAAAATACCTCAAACGTGGATCCGAGTGCCGTTTAAGTACCTGTTTTGAGTAGTGGCTTTTCAAATCAAACGGCTGGTACGGCAGGTTAAACTCCGCACCGGTGCTCCAGGATCTGCGTCTATCTTCCCCGTCCGGGATACGAGTGTGGGGATTTAATCTACGACGGGGATAGACTCCTCAAGGCTTAAGCTTCTGGCTCTATTTAAGTGCCTTGGAAGTCCTTGATTTTGCTCGCAAGGAACCATTCAATCTAATTTTCTAGTGCTGCCTGAGAGGCACTGATAATGAAACTCAGGGTACGTAATTACCCATTCTACCGTCATTAGGGCTTCAAACAAAAGACCGCCCCCCTCCCAAAAAAAAAAAAAAAAAAAAAAAAGAAAAAAAAAAGACAAGAAAGGCAAAAAACTGACTGGACACTAGAACCTCGCGCCCTGGGCGCTGCTTTTAACAGCAGTTCATGGCCTTCCAAGCCAGGGGACTCAAAGCAAACATAACCCCCGTGTGGCTAAGATCTTAAAGCGGCACGAAGGCTCCAACCAGAAGGTCGCCAACTCAAGCAACGTGTATGAGACTAAATTCGACGGCGTAACGTGGGATGAGGAGAATTGGCTTCTCAAGACAACTATCTTGGACCAGGGCCATTATCAGTCGCGTGGTTCCGTAGCAAATGGTTATCTTGGTATCAATGTCGCCAGCGTGGGGCCCTTCTTTGAGCTCGACGAAGAAGTAGACGGCGATGTCATCAACGGCTGGCCGCTCTTTTCACGACGACAGTCATTCGCAACCATCGCGGGTTTCTTTGACTCCCAACCAACCACAAACGGTACTAACTTCCCTTGGCTATCCCAGTACGGATGGGACACGGCAATCAGTGGTGTTCCTCACTGGAGTGGACTGATCCTCGACTTGGGCGATGATGTCTATTTGGACTCCACTGTGGATGACAGCACTATTACCGATTTTCAATCCACCTACGATTTCAAGGCGGGTGTCTTATCATGGTCGTACACCTGGTCTCCTGAGGACAAAGGCTCTTTCCAGATCACCTATCGACTGTTCGCCAACAAGTTGAACATCACGCAAGCCGTGGTGGATATGGAGATCATTCCGTCCGTCGACGCCGATGCGACCGTGGCGAACGTGCTCGACGGGTACTCAGCAGTACGAACCGACTTTGTCGAATCTGGTCAAGACGATGGCGCGCTCTTTTCGGCTGTGCGGCCTTGGGGTATCTCCAACGTCACTGCATATATCTATGCAAACCTGACCGGATCGGCCAATGTCGACCTGTCATCCCGCACTCTCGTGACCGGAAAGCCCTACGTGAATACCAACGAGTCATCCGTCGCGCAGACTGTGAATGTTAGATTCACCACGAAGGAACCCGTCCGCATCACCAAGTTCGTCGGCGGAGCCTCGACCGATGCCTTCGCTGATCCCAAGCAGACAGCCAAGGAAGCTGCTTCTGCAGCACTGGCCGCGGGCTACACCAACTCTCTGCAGTCGCACGCCTCTGAGTGGGCTAATATTATGCACGAGAACTCGGTCGACCGCTTCACCGATCCGACCACCGGAAAGCTCCCTGAAGACCAACATGTCATTGATTCCGCTGTTATTGCCGTCACCAACATTTACTACTTGCTGCAGAACACCGTGGGCCAGAATGCCATCGCAGCCGTCTCTAACGCCACTGTCAATGAGACCAGCTTCTCCGTCGGCGGACTCACCTCCGATTCCTATGGGGGCCAAGTCTTCTGGGACGCTGACGTCTGGATGCAACCCGGTCTTGTGGCGTCGCATCCCGAAGCTGCGCAGGGGGTGACCAACTACCGAGTCGCCAAATACCAGCAGGCAAAGGAAAACGTCAAGATGGCGTTTACCAGCTCAAAGAACCAGACTCGGTTTGACCCCTCCGCAGCCATCTATCCTTGGACGAGCGGGCGCGCCGGAAACTGCACGGCGACTGGCGCCTGCTTTGACTACCAGTATCATCTCAACGGTGACATCGGACTCTCCATGATCTATCAATGGGTCGCTAGCGGCGATACAGACTACTTCCAGGAGAAGCATTTCCCGATCTACGATTCGGTGGCTACGCTGTATTCCAACCTTGTTGAGCGAAATGGGTCTAGCTGGACTTTGACGAACATGACCGACCCGGTAGCTACTGCCACCCCCAACCATCCCATCGCATGGCTAACAGCTTTTAGGACGAGTATGCAAACCACGTCGATGCGGGTGGCTTTACGATGCCCCTCATCGCTCAGACCCTGGAGAATGCCAACTCGTTCCGCGAGCAATTCAACCTCGAACCCAACGACACTTGGACCGAGATCTCAGAGAACGTCCTGCTGCTGCGCCAGAACAACGTAACCCTCGAGTACACCTCAATGAACGGTACGGCCGTGGTCAAACAGGCAGATGTCGTCCTAGTCACCTACCCACTGGCCTACGAGACCAACTACACGGCCGCGATGGGCCTTTCAGACCTCGACTATGTAAGTTCTCCACCCACCTAAAAGCCTACATCCTCACCGCGTACCAATACTGATAATCAAACAGTACGCAAACAAGCAATCCGCCGACGGCCCCGCAATGACCTGGGCCATTTTCTCCATCGTAGCGAGCGACGTCTCCCCATCCGGCTGCTCCGCCTGGACCTACCACCAATACTCCTACGACCCCTACACCAGAGGCCCCTTCTTCCAGCTCTCCGAACAAATGCTCGACAACGCCAGCATTAACGGCGGCACCCACCCAGCCTACCCATTCCTAACCGGCCACGGGGGCGCAAACCAAGTCGTGCTCTTCGGGTACCTCGGCCTCCGTCTCCTCCCCGACGAAGCAATCCACATCACCCCCAACCTGCCCCCGCAAATCCCCTACGTCAAATACCGAACCTTCTACTGGCGCGGCTGGCCTATCGCCGCCGAATCAAACTACACCCACACCACCATCCGCCGCGACACAAAGACCGCCCCCCTCTCCACAGCCGACGAACGTTTCCGAAACGCCACAATCCCCGTTCATGTCGGCAGCGACGGAGAAGAAACTTACACTCTCCAACCCACTGGGAGACCTCTGGTTGTTGAGAACCGCCAGATTGGCACAATCCCCACCATGCACGGAAACCAGATTCAATGCCAGCCTATCACGTCTCCGGATGAGTACAAGGCAGGCCAGTTCCCCATCTCTGCTAATGACGGGGCAACGTCCACGAAATGGCAGCCTGCTTCTTCGAATCTCTCTTCTATTACCGTTACGCTCTCAGATACGCAGTTGGCCAATGCTGTATCCGGATTCCATTTCGATTGGGCTTCTGCGCCGCCGGTCAATGCGTCGGTGATCTTCCATGAGGAGATTATTGAGAATCCTGCTTCTGTGTTTGCATTTAATACCCAAGACCAGGGTCAAGATGCGAAGTATAGAGTTGTTCTGAGTTTGACGGATATTGAGCCTTCCACGATTTATACAGCTGAGGAAGCGAACCAGGTTCGCATTCCGGTTGGGAATACAACTACTGCGGAGCTTAAGGAGACTGTGACGCCGTCCAAGTATGCTACTTTGTTGATTGCCGGGAACCAGGCTCTCAGCGGTGAGCAAGAGGACGCAGGTGCCACAGTGGCGGAGTGGGTGATTTTGAGCCAGGAAGGTGGACAGCCTCAGTTGGCTGCTGATGCGCAGCGGAGGGGTATGAATGTTCGGGATAGGGCTTTGTTGGAGAGACTGAGGAGGTAGTTAGTGTTGGTTGCTTTTAGTGTGTGAGATTGGCTGTATTACTACTAATAGGGAATGGATCTTCCTCTCCTATGTGAGATCCTGCTATAAACGGTCTTTTAAACGTCGTCTTTACTAGAGATATTGGCCTCAGCAGTAAGGCCAGGCCATTGGTACCTTTCCTCCTGGATATTAGTAACTATAACTACAGGGAGGATCCACCAAACGGGAGATGCCGACGGGCCGACTCGATAGCCTTAGTTCTTCCCAATGGGGCTAGGGTTAGGGACCGTGCTCGATGAAATCGGCCAAGTTGATGGCTGTCACTTCAATCAAATCACATCATCGATCATGGCCCCCAAAATGAATGATGACTTGGCGTCAGCAGTCTCCGGATTATTTTCGAGACGGTCTTGCCGGAGCGTTCCTGGATTAAATAAAAACCACTTTGCGACTCCCTCCACCTTCGACAAGGGTCTGCTTCATTCTAGTGTATTATTCCCCACTCCATCCTTCGACTACCCTTTCATATCACACCAGCAAGATGAGCGCTACGACAGCCGCGCCCGTTGGGACCAAATCTGAACCCCAGAAGCTGACCGGCTTGAACCTCTATTCGCGATTCGCTTTCGCCGGTGCCGTCTGCTGTTCCGTCACCCACGGAGGTCTCACTCCCGTCGATGTGTAAGTCGCGACCAATTCTAGCGAAGGATCGAAACCACATCAGTTCGATAAATAACGACAAGAAAAAGTCGCAACGAGGTAACTGACACATACATACCTCTTGAACAGTGTCAAGACCCGCATCCAGCTCGACCCGATCACCTACAACCGCGGCCTGATCGGTGGCTTCCGCCAGGTCATTCAGAATGAAGGCGCCGGTGCTCTTCTGACTGGTGCCGGTCCTACCTTCGCCGGATATTTCCTACAGGGCGCACTGAAGTTCGGCGGTTACGAATTCTTCAAACAGCAGTCCATCAACACTATCGGCTATGAAAATGCCAGAAACAACCGTATCGCTGTCTACTGTGTTTCGTCTGCGTTTGCTGAGTTCTTCGCCGATATTGCCCTCTGTCCGCTTGAGGCTACTCGTATCCGGTTGGTGTCGGAACCTACCTTTGCTAGCGGTCTTGTCTCGGGCTTTGGTAAGATTGCTCGGCAGGAGGGTCTTGCGGGTTTTTATTCTGGCTTTGGGCCTATTCTTTTCAAACAGTATGTAGATATAATACAACCGAGCTCGATGTTGTGGCTCTCATGACTCACACCTGGTAGGGTCCCATACACCATGTCCAAGTTTGTTGTCTACGAGAAGGTCGCCGAGTTCGCCTACGCCAACTTCTTCGATAAGGAGAAGACCAGCGATGGCATGCAGACTACCATCAACCTTGGTTCTGGGTTGATTGCCGGTTTCGCCGCTGCGATTGTTTCTCAACCCGCCGACACTATGCTTTCCAAGATCAACAAGACCAAGGGTCTCCCCGGTGAGGGCACAACCAGCAGATTGATCAAGATCGCTAAGGAGCTTGGTCTGCGTGGTTCTTTTAGCGGTATTGGTGCTCGTCTGGTCATGGTTGGTGCTTTGACTGCCGGACAGTTCGCTATCTACGGTAAGTATTGGATGGTTGAAACCACTTGGCCAGGATTGATCGATGATGGCTAATGTATGATTCTTCTCGGCAGGTGATCTCAAAAAGGCCATGGGCGCTGTAAGTTATTCTCTCTAAATTGCGAATAGAGGTTTACTGACCGTTTAAACTAGGTTGGAGGTGTCGAGATCACGAAATAGATAACCGTGACCCACGAGGTGTTTGTAGAATGATGTACATCAATAGAACATAGAGGTACTCGGGGTATCTTAATCTATTATAGACGCATGTACATAACCATACTTAAATTGTATCTATCTTACGAGAGCTTCGACTTTTGCGAAACGAAGGTGTTTCTGCTTACCAACGACTGGAGTTTGTCGTACGAAGATGGAATATGCTACATATTTGGACAGGATCGCGCACTTGACCCGCCCCACAATAATATAATTGCCCTGGTTCGGCGGATGGAAACGCTTTCTTGAAGGAGAGCAGATTCCAGAGCTACCTACTAACGCAAAGGGCGGTGCTTGAGGAAGATAATTGAATTATGAGACTATCGCAGAATCATACAGGGAATCGCTGTTTGAGGAAGGTGTTCCTCAAGGAATTTTCGTTGGTAGAGGCCGCCTGGTGGAATAGCAATAAATGCCCCAAGTTTTGTGTCCACTCCCATAAACTTTTCTTGGCTCCCTTGATATCCGAGTGATATATTTGACATTTGCGTTATTGAATATGCTATGGAGACAAACAAACCAGGAGATATAGTGATGGAAGGTGATATAGTGAACGAGTAGGAATCTTTCCGCTCTGGATTTGAAAGTTGCGATAGTCTTCGCATGACGGTGCTCGACTCTGGCGGAGAGACTGATGATTTAATCTTCTGTCTGTATTCCCATTCCTTTCGTATGAATGTGCTACCTCAGAGAACAATCCTGATGGATTTTCTGACAGGCTGCCTGATCATATGACAGACATTTTCCTCCTCCTTTGAGGAGATCTCTTAGTGTAAGTGCCTTCAAGGAACCACAGAACGCTATATTTACCAATTCCTTGTTTGGATCCTCATAACTGTTGATAGTCTAGGGGCGGACTAGTTATAATGGGTTTCAATGATAATGCTACTTGACTGGCCTATCGAGATTCCACGCTGGAGGGTATCAAGGTAGTTCCTTGGTGACTGAGGCGCAGGGGTGATAGTAGGTGAGTAATGCCTTTGGGGTAAGAAGTCCAGGTGCAGTTGGTATTTGACTAAGATACATGACTAGTCTCTCTGCCCAATGGGATCGAACATATCAATAGTGTCCCGATACTGCATCATCACTTGCCGGAGTTGAGGGGCTGACCTGTCCAGATACCCAGTCCCAGTTTTCGATGTCCTCGGCGCAGTGTTTTGCCCTGGATGTTATGATGTTGATGCGACCTGACGAGGTCAGGAAGCCCGGATATACGCTGTTGTTCGTGAGCATGACGATTACGATGTCCTCCTCGAATGCGTGGCTTCGTCTCCATTCCTGGGTATGTTTCTTCCCATTTCTGCGCGGCTAAAGCCACTTGCGCCTTGTACGGAGAGACGATCAGAGTATTTTGACAGTACTGCATGATGGGTCGATGACTCTCGCTAGGCGGGTGGCAATCTCTGCTCCTCCGTGGTTGACGATCGACTTGGACGCGTCGGAGGATGTCTGGCCCGCGTTGTGCACGAACCTTGCCATGTGTAATTGTCCCACCTCACAGTCACTGCGCTGTCAAACAGGCGCTTTACGCTCATGGGAGCAATATTCGATATCTAACATGACAGATGGGTAACCGGCGATATGAAGGCGTTCAAATGCCGAGACAGTCCACATCATCTGGCCCTCATCGGTGAAGACTGGAGGGCAGAGCTATTTGTAGTCCTCCAGCAGAAGGACCCTGTTCACGCTGGACAGAATCGAAAGCGCACGGAACAACTCCGGATCCCTGGATAAGCTCGCGTCGTCGAAGACCACGGCGTGGGGCTTGAATCCACGCTTTTCCAACTGTCGGATATTCATGCCCGTAATTCTGGGGTTGGAAAATGTAGTAACCAAGATCCCGATTCGGAAGTAGTGATCGTGCTGGAAACTGTAGCACCCATGACAATAAAACCAGACAAGTTGCGGTTCATTGCCTAAGCGAAAATGAGCGCTCGCAGGCATCGTGTTTCGATCTTCTCTCTCCACCATCTCTTTCAGTAACTCCTTCCGGTCGAAGTGGTAGCGGACCAGCAGGCTCCGGTCGAGGATTATACCAGACTCTATGAGCTCTCTAGTGCCTCGCCAGAAGTGGGCGACGTGCTGACTGGCTCACTCTCGGAAGAACCGCTCCATTTTCCTCTGGTCATCGTTGGGCAATGACTCGGGTTTTCCCAATACCAGGAGGGCCGATGACCATCGAAAACTTGTACTGCAACAATGGCTGCACTGCCATTTCCTGGTTATCGTTAAGCGACCATGAAGTGGAATTTAGGGCTTTCATGTCACTATTCTGGCAGTCGGGAAGCCATTCCTCGGTGCTGATGCGTGGATGGCCATATAGCCACAACCTGACAGAGAGAGGTGAGATGCGGGAAATGAGATGGGAAGAGGAAACAGGGGAGGATTGGCATGTCTTTTAAAAGAAACAGAAGGAAGGATGCAGTGAAGACACAAGAAGGGAAAGAGGAAGAAACAGAAGGGAATCATTGTCTTCTGTTAGTGAGTAACAGAAGGTGAAGAAAACCTTCTTCCCATAAGAAACCTGCCTGTGAAGTTTGCCCAGTAAAAAACAACATAAATAAAAAAAATAAACAGCTTCCAAAATAATTTTAGTCGACCAAATCGAGCTTGCGGACAATACATAGATTTTTGATCAATTTTACCGAAATCTCATTGTTTTATATTCAGCCACAGCTGCCACGTACTTCACAATCTAGTAAAGCCATAAAATATACTATTATATAGTATATTTATAATTCAAATTCAAGGTAATAGTGTAACTTGAGATATTATTGCTAATTTTTATTAAGTGAGTAATAGTAGTAGTAGATCTAGACTAGACCCTAACTTTAAGGGTAGTAGACCCTATACTTGGGGAGAGTAGTGAAGTGTCTAAACTTAGGGACCCTAGCCTCTAGAGATAAAAATTGTTTAAAAACAGCAAAGTATTATAGATTTTTAGGTCCAGACTAGTCGATATTCCAAATAAAAAGTCTACTATTATTAATAGATTCTACAGTGGAATTTAATAAATAGATCTAATTAACTAATATATTGTGTGTTGGTATTAGTAAAGTTGGTAATATTGTACATTGTCTGGAAGCTTGATTTACTCTGTAACCATGCACCATGTGGTTATTCTTGCCCTGGTCACTTGATCCATTTGTTCCTGCCTGTCACACACCATCCTGAGCAATAGACTGAAGCCACTTCACTATAACTCACTTATTCATCACTTATTTTTCATTTATTTCCCACTTAAACAGAAGAATTGTGCCAATTCACCACAGCAGCTGCAGAGAGACTTATCGAATATGTCCACCGACGGCGAGTCTGACGAATCTTGGCCGCTCTTGGCTGACGAAGGGAGGAAACGGATAGCGCGATATCAGCCCCAGAATCGAGCTTACGATGAGATGGTGAAACCTTCCTTGTGTGCTTTCATCGACTGGTTACCAGAAGGCGGCCGGGAATCTATTGCGAGGGATTGTATAAAAGCCACTACAGACGATGATCTGTACCAGGTCTTTAAAAATCTCTTCACAGGCCTTGCAATTCCGAGTAAGTCTAGAAAATACTGACCTGATAAGATATTACTAATGAATCCTTGGGAGCAGTGAAAACTCGGTCTAAACTACCATCTGTTACAGACTCCCCCGATCCAAACCGGCAGAATAACGTTGAAGTTATAGCCGGAATACTTGATCAGTTTAATACTCGTGGTCAGGACTTCCACCACGGTTGTCTCCGACGTGATAGTTATAAATGCGTTATCACTGGTGAAATGGATACGAAACACTGGGAGAGCCTTGGGTGTCCTGAGGGTATTGATTTCGCTCCTACAGAAGGAGCCCATATCATTCCCTTCACATACGCTTCTTGGGATACTTCAACAGTAATATATTCTCAGTGTATTTGATGTTTCTATACTAATCAATTCTAGGGCCGTGCTAAAGCTTGGGAAGTGCTCTATCGGTGCTTTCCCGGAGTTAGGCGCGCGGGTCTTTCTGTCGATAATATCAATGATATTTCAAATGGCTTGACACTCCGATAGTCTGTCCACGATCAATTTGGACCATTCAATATCGTTCTACAGCCTACTGTGAGTAGCTAACAACACAGTGTATATACCCTTATGCAGTTTTACTAACTGAGAGATACGCGACTAGAATTTGATGAACAAATATGAAGTAAAGTACTTCTACAAATACCCACCATCGGACAGAAGACTACTCCCGGAGACCATTGAGTTGAAGAAAGCGAAAGATACCGAACAGCTCGCCCTCCCTAACCGCGCACTCCTAGACTGCCATTACCGACTAGCAGAGATTCTCAATGCGTCAGGACTGGGGGAGATCATCGAGCGACATGCTGACAGATGGAAGAATCTTAAAGTCAGTACTTACAATGCGGTGATTAGAGAGGACGGGGGCACAAATATTGGAGAATTTCTAGACGCCGGCCTGTGGCAATATATTATTGCGCAGCGGAACGAAGCGTAGCAAGCAAATATACTCTATACGAGACTGCTCAATCGGATCTGGCCCACAGTTCTGGGTTCGAATTGGGTTCGAATTGATAAGTTACACCATTCCTGTTTTGTTCTTCTATAATCATTTCAAGCCTATTTAGATAATCTGGGCAGTGTACCTCCAGTAATCGAACCCAAGTTCTAGAGCTTTGAATTGCCTGCGTGGCCTAGGTCATGTGATTCCTAATGTTGACCCTAATGCCAGAAAGATATTGAGGGAGTTAAAAGACTGGAGCCAGTGCCATTGGCTATTCCACTGGTTCATAGATCCAACAAGCTAAAGACAGCCCACCGGTATGAATCCACCCCTACATATCATGTCCGTCCAAGAAACATAACACCAACCGGGAAGGCAAGTCAATCATACGGCCGCGAGTATTCCCACTCGTTCAGCCTCGCCTCATCTGCTGGTATGCAAGGCTGGATATTCAACTTTTGGTATACGCCCCGAATCCGATGCGCGAGTATGTCATCTTCGGTTACCCAATCGTCATCATAGTCCGTACATGTCGAGCCACCAAGAATGTAAATCACAAGGTCTGTCTCCAGCGTCCTGCCCGTCATTTCTTCTATACCAAGCCATCCAGGACATTCCGTGTTGCGCCACCAGATGGCAACCGGATTGTCAAGCCTAACCATGTCACGATGGAATAGAAAGACTTCGAAATATTCTTCCATCCGCAGACCATTCTCTCTTGTCTGTGCACTCGGGTCAACATCAGGAAAGTACTAGATGGCAAGTAGAAAGATAGATGTACCGATATTTCATGGAAAGTATAACTCTCACTCATAGCAAAACACGAAATGAGGATGCCAATTCTGAATATAGGAGGCTGCTGGACAAGCATCCGACGCCAGCTTGCTTCCGGTCGAATGTACGCTTCAAGCTTCTCAGGTCGCTGCAGCATATCCACACTGGCTAATAAAGTTGGGTTCGATTGGAAGAAGCTTGGAAACATTTTTGCCAGTAAGGGATTTTGCACTTTGGTACTCGCAGATGACGAGTCCGTTGGGATGAAAAAGAGTGCTTTTTGAATAGGGACTGATTCTTGAATTATCCGGGACCAGGCCTGGCATATTCGCTGGGCCGTGAGAAGGGTTTGAGTGTCTAGCTGTAGTAAGATCAACTCGAGAAGCTCGAATGTCGAGAGGGTAATATCTTGCGCGTTTTGGGTCGCCATCTCTTGCATTTGGATAGTCAAATGTTGTCTGAAGTGATTGTTTTGGCTCGCTGACATGCCATATGCATGCCAAGCCTTGTTTTAATTGGTTATTCAGTTTTCTTTTGACATTTCTTGGTCATGAATCGCTATATTTGCTCCCCAAGCTGAGCTGGAGCGGAAATTCAAACTCTTTCGTTGTTGTTTTTTGCATGGAGATGTTGTGAATCATTAGGCAGCGAGATCGGCGCCTATTTATCATGCCAAGAAAGTGGGGAATGGTATTTGGTACTTGAGATAAATAGACCAGAGACAAAGTTTGTCAACATCTTTCAACAACAATGTCGCGCAATAATTACAATGATATACTTAGTAGGCTCTGCCCTGGGGACTTGACAGCAGAGAGGCAAGAAACCTTGAGCCGTGAACGAGTAGGGAAGCTGGAAAACTGGTTTGTGGAAGACAGACTCACGCAAGAATGGATCAACGGCTCTGATCTACAGCTTCTCTGGGCTTACGGACCGGGTAAGTATGCTCCATCTCTGTCGGGCATGGAGATGCTAACAATCAATTAGCTGCAACGGGAAAGACATATATCAGCTCCCTCATTGTCGATCACATTCGCTCAAACGAGAGCCGGTCAGGAATTGCAGTATTCTATTTTGATGACAGCCGTCCCCAGTATAATGTTGCGGATTTCGGTGTTGCATTTCGTTCGATATCTAGACAGCTTGTGGCTCAGCACACTGACCCTTCTGCTGATATCATCAATCTAGCAGAGGGGTACGCTGCCTTTCACTCTCTAGATGGAGGTAAACCTGCTGGCCTATGGGACCGGATTACCGCGTCTTTTGACTCGGTCTTCGTGGTATTCGATGCTGTTAATGCCTCTGAAGCTGCACTGAAGGATATGTTCGTCTACCTCGGAGGCAACGATTTTCAGGATGCCCGTTTGCACATTCTTATAACCAGTCGCTATCCGCCACCACGCTCACTTCTACGAACCTACGAACTGCCAACCATAGTAACGAGGGCAAGCGACGATGATCTCATGACTTACATCATGCACGAGTTAGGACGTGTATCAGGCCAGGAACAGCTATGCTCAATGCCAGAAGACGTTCGTGAAACTATGTCAGATGTTATGGAGATGTTGGACGGGGTGTATGTGTTCTTTCCTCGTCTTTACCACCCGGCAGCTGATATCAATAAAGGTTTCCACCACTACCTCAACACAAAACTATTCCAAATGCATTGAATGATCTAGCACAACTTCTATATAATCAGCCATTTTCAACGAAGCCCAACGCCCTTAGCCAGCTCGCATTAGCTCATTTAGCAAAAGCAGAGCACGGACAAAATACCCTTCAAATGCTCCACCTAGTCTCGACACTAGAAGAAATGGGCTATACGCCAACGATATTCCAGGTTGTAGACTCCCTACCTTTTCTCGGCATACATACAAAAGAGAACATTCACTACACCTCTTCCGACGTGGCAAACATGTGTACTCCATTTGTCTCCTTTAGTACTCACACCGAAGCGATGCGAATCCGGTCCTCTCTTCTCCAGAACCATTTGCGCCAAGAAGCCTCCAAAAGCAATACCAAAAGGACAATGCTCCGTGCCGCCCTGTCTTACCTATCACAGGAGGAATTTCAGAGTGGAGCCTGTAATTCATCAGCGAGTTTAAAGAAGCGATTCCAAACCCATCCGTTCCTTCCATTCGCGGCACGGATAATCTCACTCTATACCTCTAGAGTACCTAACCGACAGGAAGCTCTTGACGGCTTCCTACGATTCGCATCTCACCACGGCTCAATTGACTCCTACCTCCAGGCAGCAGATGCCTGGCCATATCAGGATGATGACAGCTATGACGAGCTTGAAAGCGCTGAACAGCGCTGGGCGTATTTCCCACGTGGTTATACACCGCTCCATACTGCTGCTCATATTGTAGGTGGACGTGTACTTGTCAAGGCTCTACTTCAACAGGGGGAGGATATCGAGGCAAAATCAGGGAATTGGCAGACGGCGTTACATATTGCTGCTGGGATCGAGCATGAGTCTGAAACGGTGAGAACTCTTCTTGAATACGGAGCTAATGTATCAGCGGTTGATGATGATGGAGAGACACCGCTATCTATTGCTGTTGTCGAGGGGGCTCTGGAGACGGTAAAGCTACTTGTGGAGTTTGGTGCTGATGTTGGGAATCTTGATACGGCTATACTTGTGGAATGTGCTGAGGAGAGGAGGGATATTGTGGAGTATTTGACAGGGCTGGGGGTGGACTTTCCGGATGACGATCCAATGGAGGGGGATAGGGAGACCTGATACTTTCTGCACAAGTTATATATACAGAGTGTACTTTACCATTATATCCGAACTTAGTATGGTATGATAGAGTCATCTCCCGACGCTTCGGGCGAGCCGATGTGAAGCCCTAGCTTTCAAGGGGGCAAGCCTGGTAGTTCTTAATAAGCATATACCATTGTGTCTGAACACAGAAGAACCGCAGAACCTCCACAGTGTGGGAGGGGGGAGGAATGCTATACTATCTATTTGGCCATAATGTATCAGATTCCCTAATAAGTGTTGCCCCCCATCTTTAGCTGATACGTCTATGTATGGAGGAGCTCATACTATCTTCCATTTGCTCCTATTCGCTTCTCTTGATGCTACCAGTGATACCCTACGCTTCAATCATGTGAGACATTTAGTCCAGCCTTAGGTACGTGAAACGAACATTAGTACTTATGACCCAAGAACCAAGGAGCTGTATCAAGTAACATAGAAGAGGGGTAGTTGCATGAAGCATGAGAACTAGCTACATACAAGGTAACATCGTCCTTACTCTTTCTCCAATGATTATTCGACAACTATATGCAGCATGTCAGTGTTGGCAATTATCCAACTCCCTGTATAAACCTGTAGACTAACTCCAACCCCGCCTGTTAACGGCATTGTCGGGTTGATTCCATAATCGATGTCGACACATCAAGGCTCACCACATTGGACTGACGTGACTGTATACTGGAAAACAGGCTTATAAGGGTCATATCAAACTCAGTCATTGGTGGGGGGATTCAGATTGAGAGCTTAGTAGGAGATCAACGATCTATCTCGGCTTCCGGAAAATGTGACACGACAGGACAAGATATGCTTCTGCATGGGGAGAAAGAGTGCATCTGATTTCACATGGGGCCGTCCACACTTGTAGAATTATTGTTACAACCTCTGACTAGTAAGATCTGTCGATATTTCTGTCTTTGCTCTGGGATCCTTGACAGATTGAGGTGAGTGGGAGAGACTCCGTATGAATATTCATTCGACGAGCGCAAAACGGTAATCTAGACGACATATAGACGATATAAGCACAAATTCATTCAATGACCGATAAGCGTGCCTGTTTCTTATTATCGAATGTAAATCACAGTCACCGTTTATGTGGTTATGCCGGGCTGGCGCGGAAGGCAATGCTACGTCACTCCACCTGCCTCATAATCTGACTAAACCACTCATTGCATTCTTTGGTTCACCAACGTAATGGTTGGCTGAAAGGAAATATACAAGGAGCCCTACAGTGCAGGGTACTAGTATGCCGGGCCTGGTGGAAGCCTTTTGGTTTGCTTAAAAGCATGCAATTACGTATCTGCTGATTGTCGGATATTCGAGACCTGCCTCCAGCTAGACACGTCGCACACTCTGCCACTTCACCAAAGAACCACCTCTAACAGAGATCACAAGTCTAGGGGAACCGACTTCTTGACGGAATCTATGTTATAAAGACCGGCCAGCAACGTCTGATGTATCCCCAATAGTCCATTCATATCATCAAGCATTTGAATCGTATCTGGGTTTCATACATATCTACTCAGTTTCAGTAATATTTTGCTTGTAATCATGACTTCAAAATCCTATCCACCCAAGGACCCTACCGACATGACAAATGCCACGCGAGGACTAATTACCAGTCTAGAGCCATGTGTGGTCTACTCGGACACCGACCCATCCAAAGCCATCTGGGATAACGACTCCTTTGACTTTTTGGCAGAAGAGTACCCCCCTCATTTCGCAAACCCTTCGCTCTGGAGACAGTCTCAACTCTGCCAAAAGCAGGGCCTTTTCAGAGTTCGTCCTGGCATCTACCAGGTCCGCGGACTAGATCTCTCCAACATCACGTTCATCGAGTGTCCAAACACAAAGGGAGTGGCAGTTATTGACCCGCTCATCTCGGTTGAAACTGCTAGGAAGGCCCTTGAACTGTATCAAGGCCAGTTTCCAGATAGGACTATCAAAGCGTTGATCTACACCCATTCTCATGTGGACCATTTCGGCGGAGCGAAAGCCATTGCAGACGCTGCTGGCGAGGGTCTGAAAGTGTACGCGCCTAATGGATTCCTCGAACATGCCGTCAGCGAGAACGTCTACGCTGGAAACGCCATGGGCCGTCGAGCGGTGTACATGTATGGCGAGTCCTTGCCACGGCAGCGAGATGGCCAAATCGGCTGCGGGCTGGGTCTCACTGTTTCAACCGGCGTATCGGGATTGATCCCACCCACGACTAACATCACGCGTACGGGCGAGAAAATCATCGTAGACGATGATCTTGAAATTGAATGTCAGTTAACGCCAGGAACTGAGGCGCCGGCGGAAATGAACATGTATTTCCCTCAGTATAACGCTCTCTGCATGGCCGAAAACGCTACTCATACTCTTCACAACATTCAAACCTTGAGAGGTGCTTTGGTACGCGACGCTCGCGTTTGGGCTAAGTATCTTGATGAGGCTATCGTTCGCTATGGGAAGGACGCACATGTTGTATTCTCCAGTCATCACTGGCCTACATGGGATAACGAGAACGTCAATGAGTTCCTGAACAAGCAGCGCGATCTGTACGCCTATCTGCATAATGAAACTCTCCGTCTTCTCAACACGGGTCAAACAGGCATAGAAATTGCCGAGCATTTCCATCTTCCACCATCCTTGAACAATACCTGGAGTGCGCGCGGCTACTACGGGTCAATCAGCCACAATGTCAAGGCGATCTACAATCGCTACATGGGCTGGTTCGACGGAAACCCCGCTCACCTATGGGAACATCCACCCGTGGCAACTGCAAAGCGCTACGTGAAATGCATGGGCGGGATAGAGAAAGTGATCGACTTGGCCAAAGAGTTCATGGATGAGGGGGACCTTCGTTTCGCCGCAACACTCCTGAACCATGCCGTGTATGCCGACCAAAACAATGACCAGGCCAGAAACCAGCTCTCATCAGTCTATCGCCAACTGGGATACGGCGCCGAAAACGGTGTCTGGCGTAACTTTTACCTTACTGGTGCGCGCGAGCTGCATCCCCAGAACAAACCTCAGGGTTCCCAGCTAGTAATGTCGGCGGAGACATTGATGGCTCTTGATCTAGAGCAATTGTTCGATAGTATCTCTATCCGTGTGGACGGACCGAAAGCATGGGGTCGGTCATTCACGATTGACTTCATGATCACGGATATGAAAAGGGGATGGCATTTGAATTTGGGTAATGGTGCCTTGACTGGCCATGAAATCGAGTACCGGGAGCCGTCGGATACGGCAGATGCGTCTTTGGAAGTTTGGCTGACACATAAGGATCTGGCTGCTTTGATTGCTGGAGATCGGAAGGATCTTGACGGCCTCACCACGGCTGGCGACGTTAAATGTTGGGAGACGTTGGCGTCATTGCTCACTACACCTGACCCTGCTTTTGCGATTGTGACCCCCAGAGCGATAAATGATTCAACTTCCTAGAATGGGAAATATATCGTAAGCTGTCATACTTCACAGCGTTCACCTACCACTTCTGGGTTGTAATGCACGTTTGTCCTTAGCAACTGTTGGATTTGGTTCTATGAAACTCTGTTGCTCTTGACATTCCAATGGAATATCATCGATGCTTTAAATCTTGGAAAGATGTATTTATTAGGATTGAAAAAATGTGTATTGTGAAAATGACAATTAGTACAGAATAGTTTGCCCCGTGTAAATAGCAGGGTTATAACCGTATCCAGACAGAGCAGGAGACGATTGATGCTGATTATACCGAACACAGGACCACTCCCAAGAAGACTGTACAGTCCCCAGAGAGGCATACAAAAAGGAAGTTGTCCCAAGGTTCAGCCACCGTGTTATCTCAGTCTCCCCAACCATGTACGACATGCGTGCAAAGCTTTGCCCATGTCGTTTAGTCACAAAGGACAGACGCGGCGGTAATAAGCGACAAGTGGAAACCTTAGTTTCTCTCAGGTGATTCAGCTCAATCCTCAGATTCTGTTCCAGTACATCTGCCACAACAGCGGCGTTCAGAAACCCCTCGGAGTGCTCCCAAGATCGTAGAAGGTCTATTGCCCTCCAGCGAACGCCATAGTCGGGACAACGGAACGCTGCGAAAAATAATGCCGGGACGATAGTGCTATCCAGCATGATAGTTGGACGTGCTTGGAACTTGCTGGTGGCAGCTTCTGCCAATGAAAGCAGTGTGCGACTGCCCAGGACAAGGTCCTGTGGCAACGGACTACTCTTGCTGCAAAGACAGGTCTTGAGCGCATGGACGGCAGTAACGCATAGCAGGTTCGTCATGTCGACCTCCAATTGCTCTTTGTCATTTAGTGATCTGTACGATTCATCTGACAGGAGCTTGAGCAACCGAAGGAATCGGGTCAGGTAGGAAAGGAGTTGCAGCTGGGTTTGCTGCAACGTGCCATATTCAGCCATGATATCTGCATCTGACCGACGCATGCAGTATGACACGAAAGGAAAGGCGGTATGAAGGAGTGGGTTAGAGGCCAGTCGCGAATTTTCCAGACTTCGAAATATAAGCAGGTACTCCTCATATGATTGCTCATATACGAGGTCTCGATCGACAGTTAACGGCGCCCCGGTCCCGAAGAAGGCGGACTGCATTTGTAGATGCAAGAAGGTCTCGACCACACATTGTTCGACGGGGGATACGCAGACGCCTGAGATGCGTCTCCGAATGTTCAGCTCCTTTAGGATCTGCAATCCACCAAAGATGTGCGCACATGCATTATCATAGTGGCCGCGCAATAGCTCGCATGTGATATATAACAGGCAGCAGACCAATATCACTTCCTGTAGCTTTGGGTCCTGCGACATGCGGCGTTTATTTAGCAACGTAATTGAGCGGGCAGATTGCTCGAGGGCAAACTGATACCAGATATTCTGCCGAGGCTGCCCTGGACGTGGTATCCCGGTCTTCTCCTGGGCGTGGTTGATTGCACCCAGTGCAACTACGGCATGATACACGGCAGGCTCCGAGTAGCTCATTTGGAGAACCAGATGCTGCCAAAGTGGCGAGTCATAAAAGCCGACCAAGCCGGGAATGGACCGGTGCTGGAAAAAAGAAAGACATCGGCTTTCATCCGAGGTTACGACCCAACAGAGCCCGTGTGCAATCCGTGGGAGTATCGAGTACTCTATTGGGATTTTCTTGGATGCGCGCCCACGAGGCAGCCGATGTACCTCGTATCCCCCACATGTTCGACCAGTAGAAATGCAGTTTTGACACGCACCCGGCGATTCGTCACATTTGACATGGCGAGCGCTTCGCAGCGCATTAGTTGAGATTTGGGATTTGGGTGAAGCCTTTCTGACAACTCACCGACAAGTGCGACACCCCGTTCTTGATCTCTTCGCATATGCTTTACGTCGTGTACTTAGCATGATCTACGGCCACTGCAGTTGGTATTAGGGATTTTCGTCATGAGGAAACAGGTTTAAACTCTTTAAATAGACCGACCACTTATAAATCAGGCTGACAACCTAGCATTCAGCCCCCAAGCTGCCTCGTCCTATCGTAACTGAGGGGATGGACGCTCATTCTTATTGGGGCGAGCTACTAGTAGGGCCAGACCCACGATCTAGGGCTGGATATTCCGTGCTCCTGATTGGTTCAATATGTCTATAGACGAGCTAGCCAATCATAATCAATATCAGGAAGCCCAAGCCCCACTGACCTAATCAATCACAACCTTAGCCAAGTTGGACAGCAAAGTGTAGCGACCTCATTCAAGACCACCTTCGGCTCTTAGTACATACACAAGATAAAGGGGAGCCCCAGTCTATGACGCGACGATAATATGACAATCTAACGACTGAGAGGATCTACCATGTAATCCAGGGTGTATCCAGGCCGCGGGAGTCTCAAAGTAGACTATGGAAACCATGTATAGCCATGATTGTCCATTTGAAATTCTAAATATTCATAGCCTAGAAACATCCTCAAAAGTTCACATCTGATCCTGCTCAGCCCTACCAGTCATTTACAAACTAGGTGTCATATTGGCAATTTAGTCCAGCGCATGAACTATGGAAAGTCAAGCTATCTCGGGCTTTCCGTTCAATCGGTAGCAGGCTGAAAGTAACCGTATCTGCATGGCAGAGCTGGGGTATAGAGCCACTCATGTTAGTGACAGCATGGAATGGGGAACTTTAAATCACTAAATTATCTCGGATAGTAGTTAGCTTCAACCTATAGATCTGGGATATCAAACCTTAGCTTCCATTTACTGAATTGACTGAATCCCTGAAGTAATTATATATTATTGAATCAGGGCATTACTGCCTTTTGCACTAGTTATCTACCAATCCGAAATATTACTATCTCCTAGATAGAAATCGCAAGAAGCATGGTTGTATGGGTAGTACGACGAGGTAATAGAAGTATATGGATTGGGAGAAGACTCTAATGTCTAGATACAACCTAGTCCTCCTCCTTTCGCCCTTCCAACACCCTTTCATAATCCTCAAAGCAAACCTGGACCAAGCAAGCATCCTTCGCCCTTACCCCAAGTTGACCTCCTGTAGAAAAGACACTCCAGCTTATCTAGCAAGAGCACTTGCAGATATTCCAGCCAATAACACAGTGGGACGATTCAATGCCAGAGCTGATATCGCCCTTCTTGCATCCATGAGACCTCACACCCTCACCGATACATTGTGCGTTGCAGCGACCAGCCCAGTCTGTCTTGCAACCACCTTCCGCAGTCCAGGACTTTCTGGCTTGAACGTTCGCAGTATCTCTGGCTTCAGCTTCCGCGGGAGCCGCTGCGGCGAAGGCCATCAGGCCTGTGAGGACGACGAAGAGGGACTTGATTTGCATGTTGCTGTTGTATTGACTCTGTTATGAATGAATGGTTAGATTTTGCTAATTTTCAATTGAGCTGACGGGATAGGAAGGCTGCATATACTGTGGGATGATATTTAGGGCCTCGAAAGAACCAGGCTTGGTGTGGTAGAGAAGATGGAGTCGGATTCTGACAATTGAACGATCAGATGAGTTTGTGGTTGATGGTATCCTGTCAAGAGCCGGGAGTATTGACCCCTATTTATACCTTTGAGTGCCACAAGTCTTTCACAGAATTACTCAGTTGTAAGAGTACCATCACTGAACTATACGAACAACAAGTCCTACAGGAATGTATAGAATCCAGTATAAACAATATTATTCGCGGAAAGTATGACACGAACAGACCCACATCACTAAGAACGATTAAGAATCAATCTGCGAGTGGGTTACATTTCACCCTTCGAGTCGCGGGGATAAACTATGATCGACATACTTTTCTGCATGTCTATAAATATGTCCACCCAATGTAATGGACACTTTACCAATGTGGATCTCGTCAGGGACATATACGAGGAGCCTCATCACCGCCAGGTATCTTCACTGGTGTCATATCAATTCCTGAACGGGAATGCATGACTCTTCGTATTTGTGATCGACAGCTCATCCCGTTTCTTGGCCCTCAAGGAAGGCTCGACACGTATATAGATTTGCCCGCTCGTATTCGCTTCTTCCCCTTTGCATGCCATTCTGGTCTTCGCTTGGAGTCGTTTTACGAAGTGATTTTCACGCTCATCGTATCTGCGCTTCAAGGAGCGGTGTGACGATCTTGATATTTCTGGGGTGTGAGCTCAGCTAAGAATCTGAAGTGCAAGTATTTCTCCACTATATTGAATACACACACCACGCCTTCTACTATTCGCTTGAATTAGAAACCTTTCAGTCTCCTATAAGCCACGATCGGCATGCTCGAGACTCCTGCGTCAGTGCCAAGAACACGTTTGGGCTCGGGAGGTATGTCGGGTGTCCATGGCTTGAGACCTAAATGCCAAAGGGTCAGGAAACTATTAGGAGGACAGAGATTTGAGGGTGAGGATAAATGAACAAACCTAGGTGATATGCGTTGGGATTTAAGCCTGGGGATACAGATGGAGATAATTGAACGATATACGAAGCCCGAGAGCCAATTCACAAGGATAATCATATTTCCCACATCATCTATATATTACTGTACAACCCAATGGTGCTGGCCTATCTATTCTTGGGTTTCGATCAACCATCAGTGAAAGTATAAAGCTGCGTTGACGGACTTTCAAACACAGCATCTCAATGCTTAGTAACCGTCTCACATAACCCAGTCTTCGTCTTCCACGATTCAAACGCATGCTCCAAGGTACATGTAACAGTTTTAGTCTCTTCCCAAATAGCTCGTTCTGCGTCAAACCCAAGCCGTTTCAGTGTCTCCTCATTGGACGTATACGCTCGACCAGGGTGACTATTCTTGTCTTGTGTCTTTTCACTAAATAAGTCCTCACTAGCATTGAACTTTGGGCTATATGCATGCACCCAGTAGCCACGAGGCACTTTAGCGACAGACTCATCTCGCATTCGCCATCGTCCCCGGCGTGTTAGTGCATAGTCCTCTATTGGATCCGCGTGCAGCATGGCAGCCCCTAACACACTCCCATCAGGTGCAGGATGGCCTAAGTCCACTACCTTTTCACTGACAGTATGGAACTTCTCGCCAAGGGCACATGCAGCTAGCACGAATGTATCTTTAACACCCTCTCCTGGGGTGCCTTGCAAGATCATCGTATAAAAATCAAGACGCATGATAGTTGTACTGGGCGGAGAGCAAAAGAGGTTCTTTTTTGAGAGGAGAAACATGGCGGCCTTGTGGACTGTCGGGTTGTCGTGGGGATTATGGCTTGACGAGAGATGTTGTAGTACGTGGGCGATACTGTGTAAGACCAAAAGTCAGGCCAGGTAACAAGACCTGCAGATGTGAATGGCTTGGAGGTCAATAGATTGGTAGGATCATAACGGAAAAAGCAGTCTGAATCCATCCAGATGGCATCCTGAAACGAAAAAAATAGTATCGAAAATGCTTTCAGTTGAAAATGTTCAAGGTCGGGTTTCGCCCCATTCCGGCCTGTGAACACTTCGGAAAGGACCATGCATTTCCCATTTTGCGAAGATAGAACTGCCTCACATATGTACGGTTCGTACTCAATCCAGTTTTTCATGAAGAGCGCTACCGGCAGTCTTGCACCGGTTCGTCGTAGGAAGCACAGAAAGGTGATGAACGTAGGAAGATACTTCTCCCCCGCTGACGATACAATGGCTTTGGTTCCACTTTTATAAGCTCGTTGGATCTGAGTGCTTCGAAAAACTTGGACAAAGCCATCAGGATCAACGAGATAGTTCTTCTGTGGTGTACCGATGATCGGATTGCATCTATGCAGCCCTGCGCTGTCATGCAACGTAGGTGGAGAACATTGAGGCCTGTGTTCTTCGAGTAAAGAATAAAGATCAAGCGAAAGCTGAGTTTAAGCATCCCCATCGAGTCATAGTGCAGACATACCTTTCCAGAAGATGGATGTGCTTAGAATGACGGCAGCTACCAGATATCTTACTCTGATATTCTTCCTATTACTATATTTCATATTATTTCACATAATTGCAGCTATGACCTGGGGCGTGTCAGACATCCAACAGAACAACAATAGCAAGAGAAACAACACAAGGACCTAGCCAGCCTTTCACACGTTGAGGCTCATTCAATCGACACTGGTAACCAAGCTTTCAAAGAGAACAATCAGGGCCATAAGGGGCAGTGGCCAAGGATCCGCATCCATCGTCTCACTTTCTTTAGTGTGGCTACGTAGGACTCGGCTTCGCCACATGAGTATATCAACAAGTTCGCTGTTAATGAGCAGGCTCAGATGGTCTATAGTAATGTTTTCCAAATAAAATGCACTTCACTTCTAACTGCCACTCCGCTAGTATGTCTAAAAAAAAAGAAAATAAACAACCATTGGCCGTATATCCGACTGCCACAGCGAAAAACATAAAGCCAATGAGAACTTGGGCATAAGCGCCCTGGCCCTAACACGGAGGACCGGAAGAGATGTCGCCCCACAAGTGCTGAGCGGTTGCATTTATCGGTGGAGACTTAGACGACCCTTGCTGTGGAGGCGTAGCGCTAGAGCCAACAAGGCTGAAATGGAAATAATTGTCTTGTTAGCGAAAAGACCCTGGTCAGGAAAAGAGGGGAAATATATTAGCTCGAGAGCTAGAGAATCACGAACTAGGGGTTCATCTCACTAGAAGTTGTAAGTGTTCCGGTTCATGCCGAAGCTCAATTTCTCTTTAGAAATATCGTTAAGACATTATTAAACTAAAACCCTTTTGCTGCCCTAGATACAATATGAAAACAATAAAATAAAATCAAAAATAAAAAACTCATTCCGGCCGCATGGGACGCTCACTATCAATCTCGAATACCGTAGGTCGTTGATTCAGAGGAAGCTCCACCGGATTCTTAGGCACAAAAGGCCCATACTGTTGAACGTATGGGTAAGCGCTCGATCGTAGCGCCTTCATCTCTTGTACTTTCTTCCGATATGCGCGTCTCTGGAAAACAAGCAGGCATATAGTCGCTACAAGACATGCGCCTAACCCAGCTCCCACGCCAGCACCAACTGCAACTGTAGTGGACGTTGCATGACAGTCACCATTACAAGCAAGTGATTCGTTGCCGGTACCAGCCGTGACTGTCGCAGTACTTGTCACTGTCACGATCGCGGATGCAGAAGCTGAGCTGCTTGAATTCGTTGAGTTCGAGGAAAGTATCAATGTACCCATATCTAATTCAAATGCACTGTCGCAACAATCAGAGCCACTCAGGCTGCAACACCAGTGCTTGAGACTCTTATCTGGACAGGGGAGGATGTGGATGCCGTAGTCTGGTTTCATTGCTGCATGTAGAAGATTTATGGTTAGTAGTCGTCTTAGCATATCTCAGATCATCGCAGGGGAAGCTAATGCCTTACAGCCAGGACAAATGCTAAGGCAGTCAGAGCTTTTCCAGCTCGAATCCGTGCACCCATTTTGTAGAACGAGGCCGGTATACGGCTCGACCTGCGCAACGCAAAGCCCCGTTGTAGTGCAAACATCGCTCGGGTCACCGTTCTGTTTATTGGTCGCACAGCAGGGACTATTTGCTTTATCGGGAAAACAGGGCTGTTGCTCATCCAGTGTACTGGCGCCGTTTGGCCAGTAGCATTGTCGAGCAATCGTGTGCGGTAGAACGGCTGCTTGGATGAAGAGCCACAACAGAGCTTTCTGTGAGGTATTGAGATTGAGCAACATTCTGTCAATTTAGTAAAAGCACGGGGAGGGTTGTTATGATGTGATATAATTAAGTGGGCGCTTACAGTCCCTGATGGGGAATTATCTCTGACTAAAAGGCTGTGAGTCGCCGCTGGCGCCGTTCTACTTTAGGGCTTTTAGCGCTGCAGGGAAAGCCGCTTATGCATAGACTACAAGGGTTCGAAACACCGACGCCAAAACAGACTCGGTCTGCCTTGTGTCTATGGTGAGTTATTTTGCCCATCGTCCATGCAATGCACATCCACAGTGGTTATGGGCGCTAATGACCGACACTAATTTTATACCACCCTAGAACCCACTTTCATTGAAGTCACACTCATCAATTCATAACTGTCCTTCTCTAAGCACTCGATATCACTATCAGGGGCCTGTCATTTTTAATATGGGTGGGAGGCAAGCATGAGGTGAGGGAGAATCACGGAAATCACTTCATCACGAATAGCAAACCACTGATATTAAGCCGGTCATACTCCAGCTACTCGTTCTAATTTACCAGCCCTACCCCATGTTGATAATTTCTACCCAACGTAGAAACGATCTACAGGTGCGATAACCGAACCCCTGCTGCACCTGCACCTGCACTGCGCCGCTGCCATAAACGACACAACGTCAAAATTGCTCAAGTCATACCCACTCACGGCGCTGCCTTGGCTAATGCCAAAGAGGCTGCTCCTCTTCCGGGGTACCGAGCGAGTCTGCCCTGCTGGGTCGAAGTGCAAATTAAAAGGGAAAAAGAAAAAGTGGTACTTTCATGCTTGAAGACGGATCAAGGTAGGTGAGACTTGCTATAAATCGGGTTTCGTTCTCTTCTTTCCTCGAGCTCTTTCTTTGACCCACCTCGCCGGTCAATTTCGCAATACCCTAAATTTATGTGCACAATATGGAATCTCACCTTCTGTCAAAGAGGCTCTTCAAAGCCTCCACATTCCTGTGTTTCTGCCCTCTTCTCGTCTATGGAAAAGGAGGGAATGGAAACTCAAACTTTGATGTTTTCGATTACATCGATCCGTTTATTGGCACATCGGACGGAGGTATAAAACCTCAAGCCTTTTCTGGAATTAAACGGATCAACAATTAACTGCATTCTAGGGCATTCATTCCCTGGTGCAACATTGCCATTCGGTGAGTTGACCCGGCCCATTGGATAATGTTATATATCGTCTAACTGAGATTCCAGGCATGGTCAAAGCCGTAGCAGATACAGACGGTGCGAACCAAGGAGGCTTCGCGTCCGACGCATCGTATGTAACTGGCTTTTCGCATACACATGACTCTGGAACAGGGGGTGTAAGTGTAACCATCGTCCTCTGTTCATTGACCACTGCTTTGCTAAATATGATCTGTAGCCCGGGTCAATGGGGAACTTCCCTATTTTTATCCACCCCGGCTGCCCGGACGATAACCTGACAAGATGCAGTTGGCAGGAATCAGATAGAGCTGTTGGGTGGGATCGAGAATCCACTAAAGCCAAACCAGGGTTTTTTAGCATCTCTTTGAACAACGGAGTCCATGCGGAAATGACCGTGACAAATCATTCTGCTCTATATAGATTCAGCTTTCCAGATGCTGCTCCCGAATCTCTCAGTCCGGTTGTCCTAGTGGATATGGCTGACCTTCAGCATTCACGACATAACGGTACAGCTTCGGTAGACCCACAGACTGGTCGATTTACCGGGAGTGCGACCTTCGAACCAAGCTACGGCATTGGGACATACAGAGCTCACTTTTGCGCGGACTTTAGTGGTCCTAGTATTCGGGATACTGGAATTTGGCTGGATGAGGAGGTCAGGCTGGGTAAGAGTATAGTGTCACTCAACGCTAGTGGTTCAGGAGGAGTATTCGCTAGATTTACTCCACCCAAGGCGAATGACACTATTGATGTACGTGTTGGAATCAGTTTTATGAGTGCCGAGCAGGCCTGTTCCAACGCGGAAAAGGAGCAACCCAACTTTGACTTTGAAGATACCGTGGCGACAGCACAAGCCAGGTGGAAGGAGAAGATGAATGTCGTCAGTCTTGACACTTCTGGTGTGTCTACTGAGCTCCAAACCATTTTTTGGAGTGGTATATATCGCACAATGATCAGTCCGCAGGACTATACCGGGGAAAACCCATTATGGAAGAGTGACGAGCCTTATTATGATAGCTTTTACTGGTAAGTGAGGACGTTCCCTGCACCTTTGGCTAAAATAAACTTACAACTTGGCGTAGTATCTGGGATTCATTCCGCGGTATCCATCAATTGATTACACTGGTAGATCCCCTTTCACAGTCTCGAATGCTTCGTAGCCTTGTGGATATCTATCGTCATGAAGGATATCTACCGGACTGCCGTATGTCTTTCTGTAAAGGTCTGACACAGGGCGGATCCAATGCCGATGTTCTCATTGCCGAGGCCTACCTCAAGGGCATTCCCGACGTGGACTGGAACACTTCCTACAAGGCTGTAGTGAAGGATGCTGAAGTTGAGCCCGAGAATTTCAATGTGGAAGGTCGTGGCAGCCTTCAGAGCTGGAAGACACTTGGTTATATCCCAATCCATGATTCTAGCACCACTGCCAAGGGACTTCGCACTCGGAGTATATCAAGAACCGTTGAATATGCATATGATGATTTCTGCATTGCACAGATGGCAAAGTCCATGGGCCATGATGGCGACTATCAAAAGTATATGAAGCGTGCCGCCAACTGGGAAAAGCTTTTCAAGCCGAACCAGACCTCGTCTTGGAGTGGCTCTAATTACACTGGATTTCTCCAGCCTCGGAATGCAGATGGGGCTTGGGCATATCAAGATCCCATGTTCTGCGGCCCATACCTACAACCCGACTCATGCCTCATGGATGAGAACGCGAAAGAGACTTACGAGGGTAGCTCTTGGCTTTACACATTGTACATACGTACCCTTCCCCAGCTTGTATTGGATCCCAGTGGCTAACCTCACCCGATAACAGCTATGTCCCCCAGGATATGGCTAAGTTGATTACGGCTCTCGGTGGGAGGTCTAGATTCATCGATCGTCTGTCATTTTTCCACGATTCCGGTCTCCTCAATATGGGAAATGAGCAAGCTTTCTTACCCGTTTTTCAATTCCACTACGCCGGCCGACCCGCCCTATCCACTGAGCGCGCACACTCATATATCCCACGTCTCTTTAATACCAGTGTGGGGGGCCTTCCCGGAAATGACGACAGCGGAGCAATGGGCGCCTTTGCCGTCTTCAGCATGCTAGGTCTGTATCCTGTACACGGCCAGGACGTCTATCTTATTTCTGCGCCTTTCTTTAAGGAAGTCAGTATCCGAAACAAGATCACTGGTAACGTTGCCACGATTCGGAACATCAATTTTGATCCAAAGTACAAATCAATCTTTATACAAAATGTAACCCGCGACGGCAAACCGTGGACAAGGAACTGGATTGGCCATGACTTTTTCACCGAGGGCGGAACTCTTGAGATTACATTGGGCGAGAAGGAGAGCAAATGGGGAACAAGGATCGAGGACCTGCCCCCTAGTATGAGCGATTATCGTTGGTGATCTGCATTGGGCATCGTTTTGGTGGACTCTCCCTCTGTAGGACTAAGCTCTGGCAGTGCAGTGGTTCCCAGGAGATATAGCCCAATAGACAGTGGCGTAATGAAAAGTCATGATGGTTATGAATACTCATAAGGTTAAGACCTGCATTCATAGGGATTGATGCTTAGCAAATGTTGGTACGTTTCTATAGTAATGTTGTGGATGTTGCAGATATCGTGATCAGCTTTCTTTGAAAGGACCAAGAAGCCGGCCGTTCTATATGCGCTGTGAGCGTGGGGTCCGGATAAAAACCCTGGAGACGAGTCCTGTTTACCTTGGTCTCATGGCAGAGGTTGAGATGTCGCTGCTAATCCGAGGCATCGAGAAGCCTTTCTTCCACAGAACAGTTAGGTTAATATGACTCAGATAATTAGGTCACACTACGTGGCATATTTCCTGTGCCAGGGCTAAGGCTACTGATCCGGCCCTGAATGCTCAGGGCTTTCAAACGACCGAGAAATTGAACACTAACACCAGAAAGCAATAGACATAAGCAATAACCCAAACCGTGGAAGTCACGCTTCAATACCACTAAATTACTTATAAAATGTTCTACTTTATTCTTTGCTTACTAGTAATCTTATTCTCTTGCAGCTACTACAGCAGGAGTTTCGGTAACTTTAAATTATATTTACAACTTTCTTATAATATTTAGAGAGCCCCTTTACAGGTATAACTCCTGATATAATAGAACCATAACACCCCTTGTGATTGCAGTATGCGATCCAAGGAGGGACAAGAGACTGGAGTTATATATCCTTCAAAGAAATATAACCAAATCATATCTGTAGCTCAATCATTTGATTCAAAGAAATTAGCCAGATATCTCGATCCAAGGCAGATAAAGTCAAGAAGGCTGTCACAGTAAGACCAAATTAGCCTGATGGAGGCCTGCCCTGAATACTTTATATCTATTTACACGTCTCTGTACCTTTTATACAAAACTTGACCGAGCCAGTTAATTAAACCCATAATAAACATACGGAGGCACCAGTAAGTGTAGCTCTCACTCTCCCCCGATCTCTCATAGCCAAATACAAGGCCTTCGAGCGCCATGGCAATAAACATCGACACCACAGAAACCACAAATTCCTCATTGGCTCTCCGCGTCCAAATTTTACGGGAAGTATTAGGGTGGTCTGGCTGTTCACTCTTCATGTTGCTACATGTAATGATGCAACGCCAGGAACTGTACTATTCGATTGCCGGATATTAATTCACCGAATATTGACTTCCATTGGGATATCAGGCGTAACTTACAGTATTGAATGCAGTTTCAGCGGTGGATGGAGTCAAGACGAGTAGATTGAAGCGTCAGGGTTCTAAGAGATTGGTACGGTCTAGGAGTAGGGTTAGGAGGTTATGGGGCAAGTGGGTTGCGGTCGGAATATATGTTTAGTCTAACCGTCCTCTAGTTTGACCAAATGTCTCAGTTGAGGTCAATCATTACTACATCTATGACCACGGTGGCCTCGGGTGCCCCGGCGCTTATTTCAAGGCTATGGCTGGCTAATTAACTATGCAGCCATGTTTTCCTCCCGCAGTGTCGATCACGCCCCATAAATATTATAACTAAGCTCGCCCCCACGCATACACTAGGTACTACCTATGTAGGGCCCGATTACAACTATTACATATAGAATTCTATATTTCTAGCCTTTTAGATAGCCTGAAGCCAAAGCTAAATTTACAGAGAGATACAATACAGCCTACCTCTCCCTATTGCTCTATTTTCTGAGAGCTACTAGTTTCTATCTCTATCATTTTACTAGTTTTCTTAAAAGAATAAGATATATGTTTATATATCTCTATATCTATTATACAATTCTTGGGCTAGTCAATTAGAGAAACTTATCAATATAAGACAGGGAAATAAAAATAATCTAGCTCTCACTCTCACACTGTTCTCTTAGTTAACTGAACCTAACATTGAATATCGTGTCGTTGTCGCCGTCTTGCGTTTGATATAGTCTGGGAATAACTAAGTATAGTGGAAGGTGATATTGGGAGTAAGTCAACCAGAAGGATGCTTCTTTCACAGGGAGATAATTCATATATATACACCGGTACTGTAGATGTTGTAGTTCGTATAAGCATAGGTCAGGATAATGGAATTTGAGCTGCGTAAATAACAAAATATTATACAACGTTGTCACTGGCTTTCGCCCTCTTCGTCGCCCTCGTCCTTTTCCTCGTCATTTTCCTCTTCATCCCCCTCTTCCTCTTCTTCGGGTAACAACCAAAGTTCGATCTCCTCCACATCAAATTCAATTTGCCAGTCTCCCCGCCATATATTAGCAGCATACATTGGTTCAAATTGATCACACACATTGTGGGATACAATTGCCCTCTTCGAATCCTGCCGTAACATCAGTGCAGCACCATTTCCTCTTTGTCCGATAATAAGCTCGCCTCCATCCAACTCATGGCCTGGTCGGGGGCCATTTCCACGAAAACTATCCGAAGTATTGCTAAGTTGGAATAGGAACGGTGCGCCTCTGAGTTCAAGAAGAGGTATGTAGTAGCCAAAAATGGTTTTCTTTCCTGTTTGTGCGTCCTTCCCAGAAAGAAGGAGGATAATCTCAGCCTTAGGAAAGGCATCTAGGTCATCTGCTATGGTAGAGGCCGTGACAGATGTAGTCCTCAAGTCGTAGTACTTGTATTCTTGAAGGTCTTGACTGATTCCGAATATACCAAGCGACCCCATCTGTGAAAAGATGGGTAAGGTGGCTACTCTTCCTGGTCGTGGAATGTTCAAAGGGTAGTCTTTATCCTCGGGATCTTTGTAGAGCGGGGCCAAGAGGCACGTTAGACTATCCACAAGCATCGGCTAAACTAATCAGTCTCACTCACAACTGAGTCGAAATTTCAGAGGACTTACCATCCCACCACGAGCCGCCCGGTCATACATATCCCAGGTAATTCCAATATCAGGTCTTTGAATAGCAGGGTGGACCATACAATCGACAACATGGTCCAGGCCAACCAGCTCCTCAATTGGCACAGTTGGTTCTCGAATGGATGCCGCCACTAGCAACTTTACAACCGCTCGAAACTGGTTTTGGGGGATGCTTAGATCATGAAGGCGTTCATCTCCGGCCAGCCTCCTCGCTGTCGCCCGGAAACAATCTCGAGCAGGTGGCAGCAGCCAAATGATTTGGGGCTGAATATTGAACAACGCATCAAGGATGTCGTGGAACATCTCATCTCCGTGCTCATCATAGTTAGTCTTAGGGTATTTACAGGTATCCCGGTCATGACTAGCACAGTCAAAGTCAAAAGCTCTTCGCTGTGCCTGGGCCTTGGCGTATTCCACATCAAACGGAATAGACTTGCCATCTCGGGCTGTTGCAAAGCTCTGGAAAAGCTGTCTTCTGGTATCTGCCGGTGATCGGGTCCGACTCCATTTGCTTCCTTCGTGGACCGGCCTGGTCCGCCAGGCCATGGTCCATCCTAGCGCACGAATAAGCCCCATGTAGGTGAGGGAAACGGGAACTGGTTGATGAAATGGATATTGGGACAGGTATAGAAGACTGCGATAAACGAGAGCACCTGCGTCCCTCATGGATGGAGGAAGAAAGCCAGTGGTCTCCAGGAAGGAGAGGAATGCAGACTGAGTGAGTGTCCTGGTGCCATTTCCCTCCGTCGCCAGAGAATCAAAGGTCCTGCGGAGGTGTGGCAACTCTGTTTCTGAATCGATCACGCCAAACTTGCAGATTCTCCGGGTCAGCTTGTATAATACAGCATCGCGATCCAGGAGGCCTTGAGCTGCCAGCTCATCGATCTTCTTGTAGTCATTAGGATTATCAAGGTCAATGGAGTCGTCCATGTTGAGTGGTGGGAGAAAAGGGGGAAGAAAGGAGGCTGACAAGAAAGGTCGATGTTTCCTTTATGTAGGTACAGCGATTGATCGCGACCCGAGCCGCGCTGGGGGGTCAAAAAGCCCTAACTCCAACCCCCACTTTATCCCGAGTCCTCGTCTATATCAGTCCACTCTATAGGGCAAGGTGATGAAGGCCACTTTGATGACCCAAGGGTGCTCGGTAAGCTTACAACGACCCCTTGTGCTGATTCTACAGAGTTTGAGGAGTGGTATCCTAGTTGGTATCATTATTCGCCTTTACGTATACTACAATCTTCACCATATAACTGTTGTTATATAGCTTTTGACCCCCACCTAGAAGGATGGAGTCCCTGGCGATCATTGTTCATCCGGTAAAGCTTTTCCTCGGGACCGAACGTCTTCCTGAGTCTCTGAGTGCTGTCATGTTTCGGCCTTCCAATCGGAACAAGAGTAGGCTATGAAATTGTTCTAAGAAAACGTCCAATTATGGATGCTCTGTAAGATTCTGCGTCCTTCCCCCTCATTGAGTGTCAACGAAATAGCGTCAGCTTGAAACATCACCGTGAGCATCGGGAAGACAACACTCGGCCGGACAGACTCAATCCATGTCAACCGTTGGTGGCCAAGCCTTGCAAGGGAGGAACTTGGATAGACGGCTCGGATAGTTAGATGGAGGACGAAAAGAGATAAATAGAGGTGTAGTGGCACCGAAGTTAATATATCATCCACTGCAACATCATTCCTCTCTTCCATACTGCCTTGCTCACCTTTCTCATGACAACGCCACATCTGTGAAGCACCACAATCTTCAACAATCAAGATGAAGTTCCCCAAGATCCTCTCCGTCGTTCTGGCCACCCTCTACATGGGTGTCAGTGCCCACCCCACTACCCTCTCTAACGACATCCAGCACGTCCGTGCGGAAATCAGGGACGACCCGCTTGAACTTCCTGCCGACATCGAAAAACGCGCAGGTCACCAGGAGACTGAGCGCTTCAAAGATACCCAGAAGTATTTGGGGAAGCAAAAACTTCAGCTAGGCAAATCCTATTCCTTCCAGGTCACCTGGACCCAGGGCGCGGCTGGCTCAGAGACTGGAACCACGTCACCGATCGAGAGAGAAATGAAGAAAACCCAACAGGATTATGGGTTCGACCATACTGCCATTGTTGTCGGCGAGGTCGTGAAGATCCCGGTATCAGCAAACATTCATAAGTTGGACTTTAAGGGCGACCTTTACCACTTGCGTGCCAAGCTGCAGGGTAGCGGCCAAAAGGCATGGTACAAAACCTGGGTGGATGGACCAATTGCATGGGATCCCAAGCCTACCGAGAAGACAGTGAAGCTTCTGCACCTCAGGGAGGTCAGCGGAAAGTGGGAAGAAAAGGCCAAGGGCGCTAACGGGGCTGGTAGGTTGTCCGGAGCTATTTCATTTCTGAGGTAAAAGGAGGAGATTGAAAGCTAACAGTCCCTTTCAGCTAGCAAGATTAGTGAGAATAACGGCAACAAATGGCAAGGTAAACGGAACGACTGCGAAGAATATGTCAAGGCTTTTGAGAAAGCGTTATAGGAGTACAGGAAGAGTTGAACTGCGAATTGAATAGAGTATCTCTCTGGAGTTGCATTCTGCAGGATATCTGCCTAGAGAATTGTCTTGCACGTGATATTAAATATGCCGGCGCAGCTGAGGCGCCATAGGTGGCCGACTTAATGATACTTCTTTGTTAGATAATTGTCCGTGAATAAGATGAACCACGACAGCCGTTGTTCTTCCTTGATGTCTGTGAGATTCGTTAGTCAGTTCGAAAAAATATAGAGATATCCTGTCTTGGGCTTGAGGTTTCAATAGTATGTTACATAGCACCAACGTAGGCTTTTCCATATCTAACGCACACAGGACGAATGGGCTTTTTTTTCTTTTTTTTCTTTTGTTGGGGAGTGTCGCATTTACTCTCTCGTTGAGACGAGGAATAGAAGATAGGCTTTTCTCTCGGCTAGTCACAAAAGAGCGTGGCTGCAGGACCTCCAAACTTTGCGCTTATTCTTTCCTTTCTCTCTTGCACTCCGGAATACTGCCCTAATTTTCTACATCTCAGTGCTTCGGCTACAGAATACACGGTGTAGAGACAAGGGCAGCATTCCAAACCGTATCATACAACAGTACAGATTATAGTTTGACTACTATACATACAAAGTTCAAACGACAGCCCAAACCTCTATTATATTTGAGATGATCTCCGAATATGACGAGGTCAAGACCCAAGCTGCCTCAACTCATATGACCCAGGATGTGCTGTGCACTTTGCAAGCCGAAATCTTACTCAACGCAGTGGATACTCTAAAACGTATATTGACTAGTTCTTCATACTAACGGTCCTGTAAGTTGCATGTCCGTGCTGTTTTACTTCCGCTGCCTTGGGTACAGTACGCGCACCGCCGATCAGAGTATGTGTCACTTTGATATCGGTTAGCCGAGCCAGAGTGGATCGTAAACTTCAATAGCCAGCTAGTGGTCCCTGCGCTTGGGCTGCAGAAACTCCAAGAAACTTTATCTTGGGGGTTTGTTGCTGATCCTCGTCGCTTACCTGGACTAGGGCTAGATGTTCAACCTCAAAGGCTCACACCGCTCAATGCTTCAAAACTGGATTTCCAGCCAAGTATGAATTTAATTCGGGTCGAAGATCTACACTCATGCAGATCTTCAGCACGTTCCAATAACTCGATCACATTGGCTGTCTATCTTTCACGATTTGACTAGTCTAACTTAATGATATCCACCAACAAACCTAATCATAATTACTGGGAATTCCTGGGGCTGTCGATTCAGTATTGCTCTCTATCTATCTAACCTCACGACCGATCATTTCTTGCTGATCTCCAACATGTTCAAAATCTTCTCGATTTGTGATCCACGCTGTGTGCCAGTATCTGGTATAGTTCTTATCTGTTCCCTGGCCTCCTGCAGTAATGAGGCGATTTTCCATGCACAGTAGTCAAAGCTTCCGGTAGAATCGATATACTCGACCGCATACTTTCTCACCGTAATATCCTCACTACGCTGCTTCAATATGCTCAGCAGGCGAGTATCCCCCGGTCGAGACCGAATGCTGTGAATAATTGGGTATGAGAACTTCCCCTCTCCAATATCCTCACAGAATCCCTTGTTTGTGGAATACGCGTCGCTCTGCAGATTCTGGTAATCGTCCCGGATTTGGAAGAGAAGTCCCAATGTCTCCACCAGCGGGACGTAGTCACTACCAGTAGTGCTTTCAGCCTGCATCAGCCGGATTGCGAGCCGGAAGAGCCCTCCAGTCTTGTCCAAGGCCATCTGAATGTATTCCTCCTCGGACGGACACTGGAGCGTATCGCGCCAATGCAGCTCCATGCCCTGGCCACGGTGTAAGCAGATTAGCTCTTCAGTGTAGATGTTGAATGAAAGCGGGTTCGTAAGACACGTCAGTTCGCGTTGTGCCAGAAAGTAGGCGTAGTTGGCCGAATTGATCGTTTGTGGGATTCCGAAGATACTATGGGCGACTGGGACACCGCGCCGCAGCGTTGATGAATCTTGGATATCGTCAATACTAGAGACTGTCAGCGACATCCTGACTGAGAAATTTGTGATTTGAGATATCCATGCGCTTAGACTTACAGCAAGGAAGCATTGTGTAGGAGATCGATGATCCGCTTGATCACGTCTAGTTTGTCCTCTGGGACCTTGAGAAATTCATTAAATGCATCAATGAGCTTGCCACGAATGTCCTTGCCGGGGTTTTCTCGTAGGTAGTCCAGCGGGCCAGTGAGGATCTAGTACAATTCTATAGTATCAGCATCAACGGGAGCCCGTCACGCAAGGTTTGTGAAGTGCCACCTTTTCACGTTCATCATCCGTCTGGTTTGTCGACGGGATATCTACTTCCAAGCGAGCAAAGGACGAAGGCTCATCCTTTTGCGCCCGTTTGCTAAAGAAGCGAGGCATCAGGGTCTTAACCTTTTGTCGAACACCTGCCCAGGATTATGATGATGGTTCAGTGGAGTGAATCTGAGAACGTACCTTGCATTCCGAAATGGTATAATCAGTGGTTACCTGTGACAAGGGCCGTTGAGATTTGTCTCTTTGCCAGCCATATGAGTACAAGACAGTCTTATATGGACAGGGCCATGTGGAGTCGTGCTGCTGTGCCAAGACAATTAAGCCATATAGAGCCATAAAGTTCACGACGTGTCATCAGGCAGTATGCAAATGCTATTCTCCGAGATCCCTCCAATAGTTTGCAAGTAACACGTATCCTAACGTTTATGATCTAATGGAGATACACGTCTAAACACTTACACTTTCACATGACCTAAACCAGCGTAAAGCCTCAATAGCCATACACCAACAGGCTGCCCACGCCAATTATAACTCAGGGTTTACGCTCTACATCGGCACGCTATGCTCGATTATAAGAAAGAAAAAGTCTATCATTTGTAAAAACATAATTTACAAGGACTCGCGGACCTTCAATCATATCATCATTCATAAATTCGCAAAACGTTCAAAATATTACTTTCTCAAATGCCTCTTGCAACCCTCTATCCCGCAGCCATGCTTCTAATGCCTGCATATCACCCCTATTAGCTCTCTGCCCACTTCGCTCCCCGAGAGAATCCGTAATTTCCTGCATCCCCGAGAACACCCTCTGAACACCTTCCGTCTCCCGAAATCTCTCGCTAACCTTTTTCTGATGACTGGGGATATCTCCCCACGAGTGTGTCTTAATAAACTTCATATAGGCATCGATATCCGCCGGCCCACCCTCCAGACACAGCACACCCGGTTTACCCGCCAACACAAAACCAGTAAGAGAATAACCAGGTGCATGGTTAACCAGATCATCCCTCTTTTCTCGAGTCGACAGAGACGGAAAATAGAACCAGACTCTCACTATCGGTTCAGAGTTACCCGCGACAGCCTCAGAGGTGGCAGTCTGTCTTGTTTCAAGGAAACGGAGAGCTTCGTCTCGAATGTATTCAAATGCCTCGAGCACATCATCTTGAGGCATTGCGGCGGACAGTCCCGCAACCTCGGCTTTGGACATCCAGTCCGGTTGTCGAAGCGTATAACTCGGTGATGGTGGCTGTTCAATCTCTGGGCCCTCGCCTTGCAGGGGAATTGAGATGTTGACTTGGATTGTTTTCTCTCCTTCTACAATGGGTAGATGGACGGCGAGTAGTAAGCTTGAAGGTATCCCAGATGGTTCAATTGACGGGTCCTCGCACCAGTCCCGGAGCTTGTCGACACATTGGGCTGTGGATGCGGGGATTTCAACTTCCCCTGGTGAGGGGAACATGGCTGTGAGGAGGTCTATCATGGACAATTGTGATTCCATGATGTCTGGTGGTAGAAGGGTTGGCTGTCTTTGTGCCATTTTGATTATGAAGACCTTCCGATACTGGCTTTTGATAATTTGTCTGCCGGATAAATGCAACGGATTTTTCTAGCGCCAAGAGAGAACTCATATAAAGAGAATTAAAAACCCGTTAAGTGTCACTTAAGTTGTATGAACCAGGAGCTAAACTAGGTGTGCAAGATCTTTAGTTAGCTTAGAGGAAATCCCTGACTCTCGCTGGTATTAATGAATATTTTGTGATATAAAAATGCAAGGTCAATATAGCATCGGGAATGGTCGAATCAACGTATGCCGACGTCGGCGCCCACGGGTTTATCCGGTCCGGAACATCTATCCTCCGCCATACGACCAACATATATATATTTGTTGCTGCTAGTTTAGAAATCCTCAAGCGGTAGAGTCATACTTACATAGCTAACATACATACGGTGTACATTAGAAAATTCTGTCAAGGTATTGCCCAAGAAAAGTTGGTGGCATGTCGACCATTTTATCGCGTCAAATGCGCTTTCAGGTTACCACGTGAACGGTAGAATATCGATCAAGCAATAACAGAGTATTTTATAGAATCTAATCCGTATAGTAGGGAGGGTATAAACGAGCAACAGCCTGGGCTCGTGTTACTGTGGGACCCAAGCCCTAAAAGATAAGGTTAATACTCCCGCAACCTAATCTTAAAATCATATACGAGACTTGCGAAGTGAGGAACTTGAATATAAATACTGCTTGGGATTCATTCCTTGTAAAATATCGCCCTTTGAGTAGTCACTACAAACCCTTTTGGAGAAATCATGAAATAGTACTGTGGTATCATATCGTAGGCCTTAAATTACTGTTCAATATGCAAGATCCCGTGTATTCAAAACAAGTGGAAGCAAGACAGGGATTTGAACATATCTTTCAACTTACGCAATAAAAGCAAAACCCACTAGTTCGCGGCAGACTTTCGTCAAGTAGATAGTGATGCCTTACCGTAATGCGTTGATAGTGGTAGGAGCTAAAGTGTCATAAGTGAAACAGAGGCAAAGATGGTGCCACCTTAGATTCCATTTATGATCACAGTTCCGAGGTCGATTAAGCTATTGCAACTATTTTGGACATTGTCCAAGTAATAAACCTCTTAGCTAGTATAGCTAGCTAGTTGATCTTGAAAGTACAGAGCGTACCTAGTGTGGGTGTGGCCTCATCGGCTGCCATCCTTCCAAAGCGGACATAGACACTGGTCTTATTTAGAAACCCGCCATGTCGTGGCACCCAGTGGTGTACTCCGTACACATGTTGGGTCTTTGGATCATGATATATTGCATACTAAGGAATTATCCCAAGTGATACCAATGCATAAACACCAGAGGCTCTGTCCGATATCTTCCCGACCTCTCCTCTCAGCTAATTTTATAAGTAGTGTCTATTGGATGTTCACACAGGTTTAAGTGCTGGCTCTGATAGAATTGAGAACATACCTATGCTCATAAGTCCAAAGCGTTCTCCTAGCTACATGTCTCTTGAACTTGTTCGAGCTAAAAGAACAAACTTGATTTTTGGTAACGCATTTATCATCATCACGAAGAATGCGGTTAACTTGAGTATAGACACCTGGCCAATGCCATACCCGTTTTGTACTCAGGGGCTTTTACGCTTTTCCTGCGGGCATTCGAGGCCTGCACAATTTGTGAGGTGTGCAAAGCACACCGGTAGTGGAGACCTGAGTGCTCTAGCGGCAAGATACAATATGTAGATGTTCTGATATCAACACACAAATGCAGGGAATGTCTGAGAAGCGATTGAGAGACTAAAAACAGATGGGTACTTCTTTAGCTGTATGGATCGCGATGAATGATTAGAATAGGGCTCAGTGTCTGCCAATGCCCGATTCATCTTCCAACCTAACCGCAAGTCCTTTCAGTTCTTCCTACTACGTTCCCTTCACCCGTGGTTCAAGAAACTGTCCCGGAGTAAAGTATGATCCTCCTCGCCTTTATCACAACAAACGAATAACTGACGCAAGGGACATAGTCTGGCCATGGCCGAGATCTCTCTTATCTTGACCGTTCTCCACCAACCCAATGGACTGAATCTGGAACTCTACGAGACGGATGAAACGGATGTGATTATGCTGCATGGTTTTATGATACCTTTACCAAAGTTCACTTCGAAGGGTGTGAGGGTCCTGATATGGTGATTCTATGTGACTGATATTAGCTGGATTTCTTTTTACAACGTATATGCATGAACTCCTGTTGCATTGGTCGTGGTAATATGAGGGAGCTTTGAGAGCGCGAGAGAGTACAATATTTGTTTCTGCTTCACATAACTTCTACCCGCTGCTGTCCAGTAGTATGTATATCCTCTCTTTCCTCTCTCCCTCTCTGTGTGTCTATCTGTCAGTCTATCTCTCTTATCAAGTATCGAGTAAGATGCAAAATCCAAAACACCATATATGCATACCATCTCCAACAACCAACCCCAAAAAATTACAACCCCCACACCATAATCCTCCACCACCCAAACCCCCAACAAGTAAAAATAAAGTATCACTCTAATAAACCCACCGAAAACAATCTCGGTCCGATCCAAATATCAAGGTTAAAAGGATTCGCACAGCGAACAGCTGTAATAATACAAGCATACTAAATTTGCCAGTCGGAAGAGGTTAAGATTAACTACTCCGTACTGCTCCATACGTGTACCCGCTATGCTTACTATTGTTAGAGAGATATTAATATAAGGGATATTATGGTATGTTAATATACTTAACACATACTTATTTATATTAATCAAATCTTTGTTTCTAGAATCTTCTTTCTGGTATGGTCATTAGTGGTGATGATGGATCTTGTTCTATCTAGTAAATTTTATCAGATGTACCTATTCTTAAGCTAAAATTGAACATTCAGGTATGGAAACTACTGACTACCAGGGAGGATGTGGATGGATTATAACTATGAATTGAGTAGAATATAATTTGGCAAGTTATTAAAATTGAGCCTATTGGAGCTGGTTTGTTAAATGTAGAGACGTGGAAATCAGCGTAGTTGTCTACCAGCTCACACAGGCATTGATTATGATAATCTGCGAGATGTCGATTGAATATGTTACGAGTCAAATATACATAGAAGAAGTAGTGGCCTCGCCACGAAACAAATCACAGATCGGGTGATGTTGCGTCAAGGATGCCCCGAGAGTCATAAATCCTCCGCTGGCAAATAGTCGTACACGCTGGCTTAATGATCCAGCTTAAAACGGTCAAGGAACTTGAAAGTGCGAAGACCTTCCTTGATACCATCAACGAATCCGCTGGTCACCGACCGGTCGACGTACACACCGTCGCGAGAAGTCTGAATACCGGCGTTCCTGAGCGCAGTAGCGGCGTTGCCGAGGGCACCAACAGGCTTTCCGAAACGGAACCCATCGATGACGATCTGCAGGGGTCGTCCGGCCGGGAACAGGGTGGATGAGGAGGTGGCATTGCTAGGTGCAGTGAAGGAGAAGGTAGAGAAGAGACCCTCGGCACCTGGCGCGACGACTACAGCATCGAACTGGATGGCATCCGATCCGGAGTAGGTCTGGTCAACGCCGTCGGAGAGACGCTCCGCAACGACAACGACATCAACGCCGTCCTCAGAAAGCTGCTTGCTGAGCTGTGAGGCTGCCTCGATGGAGGCAGGGGTCTCAACCGAAGCCAGGAAACCAACCTTCAGTCCGTCCAATTTCTTCAGCTTCTGTCCGAAGGTGCCAACATCGGTGGTCTTGTTGTTGTGGTAGTAGGTCGGGTCGGCCTCAGGCTCCTCAACGCCAATAGCGCGAGCGACGCGGCGGGCCAGGTCGTTGGACACACGGTTCAGCTGGATGATGACATTATTGCGTACAACCGAGCTCTTGACATTGGAGTTCTCAAAACGCATAGCATCGACGACGAACTGCTGTTCGGCGGGAGTCAGCGAGTTGTAGAACAAACGAGGCTGTGACCAGACGTCCTGGAAGGACGGGCTGACGGCGCGGGTGAAGCGGCCAGTGGACTCGCGTCCGGGGGCCGTGAAGAAACCCTTGCCAACGGTCTGGTTAGCTTGCTTAGGAGACCCCTTGTTGAGGGTGTTGGGAGTGTAGGCGTTGGGGTTCAGGGGGATGAACATCTGGCCTAAATGGTCTTAGCATCCTACACTGAGATACACAGAAAGCGGAGAGGTCTTACCGGCTCCATCGCGGTTGTTGTTGTGCACAGGCACGCGAGGCTGGTTGATAGGCAGCTGCTCAAAGTTGGGTCCGCCGTGACGGTTCAACTGGGTGTCAAGGTACGAAAAGAGACGGCCCTGGAGAAGAGGATCCTCGGTGAAATCAACACCGCGGACGATGTGGCCAGGTTGGAACTACAAACATTCATAAGTAACTGGCCAAAGAACCACAATCACAACTTATTCAGGGCTCCATACCATGACCTGCTCAGTCTCGGCGAAGTAGTTGCGAGGGTTGCGGTTGAGAGTCATCTTGCCCAGCTTGGTGATTGGCACGTATTCCTCTGGGACGATCTTGGTGGGATCAAACAGGTCAAAACCAAACCTCAGCTGGTCTTCCTCGTCCATGATTTGAACACCGAGCTACGAAATTAGCATGCTGATGGAAAGAAGGGCCGAAAATACTCACCTCCCACTCAGGGTATCTGCCCGCCTCGATCGCTTCGAAGAGATCCTGGCGCATGAAGTCGGGGTTCTTGCCAGATACCTGCTGCGCTTCTTCCCAAACCATGCTCGCCTTGCCCTGCAGGGATTTCCAGTGGAACTTGACGAGCTTGGAGTCTCCCTTGTCAGTGACGAAGCGGAAGGTGTGAATACCAAAGCCATCGACGTGGCGAAGGGAACGCGGGATACCATGGCCAGACATGGCCCAGAGCAGGGTGTGCAGGGAACTGGGTTGCTGGCTGAAGAAGTCCCACGCAGAGTCATGGGCAGTGGCAGCTTGAGGGATCTCATTGTCACCACGAGGCTTGACAGCGTGGATGAGATCGGGGAAAAGAATAGCATCCTGGATGAAGAAGACAGGAATGTTATTGCCAACAAGATCTGCGAATCGAATTAGTCAGACAAAAAAATACGTGCAAAGGAAACGATGGTTCTGTGATAGACATACCGAAGTTACCCTCATCAGTGTAGAAGCGGGTCGCAAAGCCGTGAACATCGCGAGCCAAGTCCGAACTACCACGGCTACCTGCGACTGTTGAGAATCGGACAAAAACAGGCGTCTCCTTGCCTTCAGCGCCAAGGAACGAGGCAGCGGTGATGTTGGAGTAGTCACCGTACGAGGTGAAGACACCGTGGGCACCAACACCGCGAGCGTGGACTGCACGTTCAGGAACCTGTCACCAGATGATCAGCCAAACCCAATTCACATTCCATATAGGATTCCCATACACGTTCGTGGTCAAAGCGCTGGATCTTCTGTCGGAAAATAAAGTCCTCCAGCAAAGTTGGGCCGCGATCTCCGACCTGAAGGCTGTTCTGATCCTCAATAGGGCCGCCCACGTCGGAGGTCAGGAACGTGTCATTGTCGGCCATGTAGTACTGGGACAAAAACTCCTCTGTAGCGGCGGTCGCATCATCGGTTCCTGTGCCGAGCTCACCGGTCATGTACGGACAGGCCGCATTGGCAATGCCAATGAGGCTTGCAAGGGAGAGGGCGCGCATCGTGTTGCAAACTGTCAAGCGTCAACACAAATAAGCAGCAGCCAAAGGGAGTTTTGATTTTCTGGTGAGAGGGATGAAGGGTAGGAAGGGGATGGGAAACAGCAAGGAACTTATAGAACTCACCAATTCACAGCACTCGAATGATCAGCACTCAGAAAGAGAACTTCCTGGCAGGCAGGTCCTCTTGCCAAATACTTATATGCATGTGCAGATCTTTTAATTAAGCAGCCAAGGAATCCATTCACATCCCAAGACAGGAAGGTACGTAAGGTATCTACTCCTAGGCCCCCGTCCGAGCCCCAATCGGAAAAGGCACATCTTGCTTACTCTAACATGAAAGCCTAGAAAAAGCGATGTGATACGTGTGGAGCTGTCTTAGGCTACTGGGTCTTCTCTCTAGTATGGCAATGGAAAAGGGACTTGTTGTTGACAAAACAGCCACAGTGATGCAGTCTCAAACGCCCATTCGTCGGGAGGATTGGCAGATCCATTCTTGGCGAATCGAGTAAAGGAGATAAATACATAATTGGCATAATCGGACATGGTAGGGTGGATACGCGCGCAAGCCAGAATCCTGAAAACCCAATAATTGGTATGAGGAAAGCTGTATCCAGAGTGATATCACAAATCCCTAGCCTCCCACTGGATTGGGTGTCATGATCGCGAAGCTCGCAGCAGTGCAACCATACACCAAACCATAGTGGCCTGACATATACACAAGGTCTCGGCTCGCGATGCTTGGTAATAGAATGTCACTAGTCGGATGGCTTCAGATGCTCCACCGATTAATAAGATGAGAATGTTGAGTGGTTTCTTGGCAGCATCACCCCGGCAAGTCGCTCGACGATCAATGCCTCTGTGCATTTTCGCTCGGTTGCAATCACCACCTTATTCAGAATTTTGGCCTAGAACAAGGGAGATTTTTCCTGTTTGATCGCCCCTTGCGTGGGCCGGCAATGAGAGGGCCACCACTCCGATCTGATGCCAGAGACGTTTCGAGAAGAGTGGTTGGATCCTTTCTCCTGAATTTAATCTATCAAATGCAAACATCCGTGTCAATCAAGGTCCTGTAATGCGACCTTCAATCTTCGAGATACTATCCTGTGGATGGTGGAGGTGTGATCCTCTCGCATATGCAGTCAGTCCCGTGCAAGGAGAGCCCTAATAAAAGTTCTCCCTCCTGTTCGTCTTTCAACCACTGTGGAGTCTGACAGATAGTTAACTCCCACGTCCTCCCCTGCTATCGTTTTGTTTTTTATTCATTAAAATACATCCATAATTCTATATATAAACAGAACTACTGCAGTAAAGCTGCATTATCACACCGTTACCATCGTGTCGTTCACCTCTCCATCATCCGTTCATGCCCTAGATGATCCCTGTACATACATGCAAGGATACGATAATAACTCAATTATTCCTTCTAAAATTAATCCATCTTATGGAGCAGTCCTTGTCCCGGCCGAGTTCAACGGCCTATGACGACAGCACAAAGCGTGAGATCCTGGTCTGATAGTCAGCCAAGGCGGCGGCTATTTTCCCAGCTATGAATGTGGGACGTGGGACGACGTGCTCTACTTTGCATACAGGTCTTTTGACGGCGTCCTTCGCCTTGTCATTTCAATTCAAATTTGTACTTTATCCCGTCCTTGAGCATTTCAGAGCCGAGTCTCCTTCTCGTTGCCAAGCGACCCCCGCTCCTTGGCAGCTGGTGAAGTAGTCAATGACTCGATGTGCATTCAGACGTCCATGCTAATTATACACTACTACTGAGCACTAAAAGCTTCCCCACGCCCTCTGGCAGGGATAGCTGGGGGGAATCAGAATCATTAGACTCTGAACGGGCGCGTTTCCACCCAATGCGACCGGTGGCTTTTCCTCGGCTAGACAATCCAAAAATTCAATCATAAAATAATATCAGGACTATATACACTACAGTACATCGTTTTCACACCAATCATAGATCGCTAATTGGTACTCCATAACTGTCGATCAATAACGTGGAAAAGTCGGATATCCCCAATCCTTCCCCTCGCCAATCAATTGCTGGTTAAGTCCATCCTGACCAGCATTGACGGACAACACCTTCGCATATGATCCTTGCGTCCAATAGCTATACGACACCGTCGCAGGCACGAAGGCCACATCACCCATCTCTAGCTGAGCAACAGGGTAGTCGCCGATCTGAATTTGAACGGATCCTTCCAGGACCTCGAACGCTGTGGCGCCGGTTGTGGACCACGTCGGTGCCGAACCCGACGCCCGCTGCCGGCTCAGAATAATGGTCGACATGGTGAAGTTCGTATCCTGCGCCTGGCTATTGGTAACCAGCGGCTGGATAATCTGGTACGCTCCGTGCTTGGAGTTGAGGTACTTCGGGCCATAGTTGTTGGCGATGAAGTAGGGCTTGCCCGGCTCGCCGAGGGCTGCGTCCTCTGTGTGCCAGCCCTCATCCGATGGCGCAGAGCCGTTGGCGAAATCTCGACGCGGCTCGAAAGACAGCTGAGCATAGACGTCGAATGATTCGAGACCGGAAATCCCGCCAGCATCCGGTCCGGCAGCCGAAGAATCATTGGTCGCCTGTGGTACATACGGTGTGTTGGTGGCGGAGGTATAGTTTGTGCCGAGGTTGTAGAAGAGGTCCCTACAAATATACTGGTCAGCCCATTCTCTTTGTCATCCGTTTTCTCCCATCGAAGGCTTCTAGACTCACTCAAACCCGCCCGGAGAGATCACTCCGACCATTTCGGTGTCCGGGTCTAAGATCTGGAAGGTGTGCGTGGTATTCCTCGGCACCGATCCATAATCGCCCTGTGTCAACAAGCGTCCCTGTTGTTCCTCCTCACCATACTGCGCCCACAGCTGGAAGCGACCCTTGAAGTTGAAGAAGTTCTCGTAGTGCTTGCGGTGGATATGCGGGAGCACACCGAGACTGCCGCTGTAGGGGGCATTGGTGCTCATCAGTGTAAACGCATAGTCTGAGGATGGTCCGGTGACCGGGAAACGGTAGAGTTGACTGCCAATCGTGACTGCATGGGAGTTGGCGTAATGAGGGATGATATATGGCCGAGGTGAGGACGGGGCGTTCTCGAGGTAGAGATCCGACAGAGATTGGGAAGCCGCCAGGGGCAACAAGCCGGCTAGGAGAAGGAGGTTCATTGTGTGGTCGGCAGTGTTTAGATTGGCTTTGGCGTCAATATACGCTTCGAGTCCATTCTCTAGGATCCGTGAGGGCATTCGACAATTCTACTTATACTCTCACATCGCAGGAGCAGACATATTCGGAAATTCCGCTATCCATAGTCGGTTACCAAAACGGATCGCAATGTACTCCATAGACCTCCTCCTGGTCCTCTTATTCTCCCTTCAACGGCGAGAATATCAATCATTCTCGGGTTTTCCGAATCATTCGGGGATCGGCATCTCCACTGTCTAAACTGTCTAAGGATCCTGACGAATTTTGCGTCATTGCTTCATTAAATTTAATAACCTAAATTGCCTGTCAGTAAGAATCCCCAGGTTTCCCCCCATCCGGTCAGTATATTGAAAATATGATATTCCCAGAACACCACGTTAATGATATTGAGCTGTGTTACAACCCATTCCAGTATGCCACCTCATAATCAGTTGGAGAGCACACGGATGTCCCTAAACATTTATCCCACGAATGTCGATCACTGCCGATCCCCAGACTAGTGTCTTGGGCCGTTTCGCCGGTGTCCCATCGGCACTTGCGTCATATTCAATTCTTCACTGTGGTAGCGAGTAAATTAAATCCCCTCAGTCTGAAGCACTCCGCGTACTCTCTTATGCTAGCCAGCCGGCCTTCGGGACAAAGTAGGCCGACAGTTCGATTGTTACGGTAGGGTTCTAGAAAAAAGGGTCCCTCTCCTCCGTATATGTAAAACAAACTAGACGACGCGTCTGCATAATCCGTGTGAGTACATCGTTGCTCACTAGTGGGTCGTTGCGGTTTGGACTAGCTTTTGAAAGAATAGTGTTGCCTGTCCATCATAATCTCTACTCAATCTTTCGGTCAGATCCTGCATAAACCGCGAATACGCAGCATATTTACATAGTAGGCTGTGGTTGATTTCAGCTCGGATAGGTCCGACTCTCCCTAAAATATTTCTCCGGCATGCGACGATCGATATATAAGCGGAAGAAGGAAGGTTGACGGATTCCCCGCGTTCCCACATTTCATGCAAGCGACTTGCCAAAACCACGATGTGTCTATTATCTAAGCGGAAGTCAAGACGAGAGCTATTGCCATTAGCCAGGTTCTACTCCTTTAGCCTTACCTTTCTTGGTGGTTCTCGAAAAATCTGGTGGGTCAGTGTTGGGAGCTATTGAAGTTGAGCCCTAAGAAAAACACCGACTCCCTACTCCGGTAGCAGAGGACGGGCAATGAGTGCCAGACGTTAGGTGTTATTTCCTTCTATGGAGAAGTGTTCATTTAACCTAGTTAGTTCCAATTATATCAATGACCTCAACGAATTCTGCCGGTCCGACCATCCGAGCCCCGAGATTGTTGACTTCGGACTTTCCGATACAACTGGCGATGCTGCCGTCAACTAACCCTCAGTGGCCTTTCTGAAATTATCTAGGAGTCAGAAGAAGTTAGGCACGGCACATGAGAGGGCACATGTACGGGATATGTATGCAAGATCAGAATTCAATTTCTCATTTGATATTGTAAGCCGCTCATACTCCATCCTGACCGGCACTGGAACCATGGTTTTGTAGAAATTAGATAGATTGGGGTTTATGCGATTCGCCCCGCAAAGATTTTGCAAGCATATCAGTACTACGAACTACTAGTTGGGCTACTAGTAGTAGTGATGAAGATCCGGGGGCAGCAGTAGATGCATCAATCGCAAATCAGCAACCACGATGTTGGGAGCTCCTTCCCTCCTCCAAGGCGAGTTAACTCTTAATAGCCCAACGAGCTTTGAGACAAAAATGGGGTGAGTGACCCGGTAGGCCGGAGAAAATGCTGCAGGGATTAGGATCCGTGCCGGTGGCTCAATAAAAGGGGAGTATGGAATCAAAGTATTACTTTAGTAGCATATTTTTTGTGTCCGGGAGTAACATGACATAGCGTAGGGGGTCCATCATGTCATACATACCTAAGGACTCTTAGTCGAAGGCACCACTGGCTCATTCAATACATTCGTTTGAGTTATGACTTGTGCAAAGGGTGAAAAATTCGTTTACAATGCTGTCCCTTATACTATATATAATATACACCAGAACACGATAGATCGTCATCTATCGTGTTGATCCCTTGTACGATTGGATAGCCTAATACGTAGGATCCCAATAGGGATGGTCTAAACTTTTATCTTAACTGGGGGCTCTGATCATCATGATAAGATTGCATCTTAGGCAAAAATGCCAGTAGTTGCCCTGCGTTGTCGTTGATCAGTAAGCCTACTCTTCGTTGTATGGTACCGCCTCTGTATCAGTGTCCTTCCGAATACCTTTCTAGTACGTCTCAGAGTCTACATCCTCATTGCATCACAGAGGGCCATCATAAAGGACGTGGCTCCCTGCTGGGAAGACCACAGGAACAGAATCCATTGAGAAGGCGGAGTATATTGACGAAATACACGTCGAAACTTCTTAATTGAAGTTCTCTTTCTTCCTTCCTTTCCTAGAACCTTTCCCCCTCGACACAGCGTCTGCCAGCCGCCTCCTCCTCCTCCTCCTCCTCCTCCTCCTCCTTCTTCTTCTTTTTCTTCCTCAACAAACATCAAACAACACACTCCCATTGATGCAACAAGTAAATATAACCAATCTACTAGGTGTGTGTCTCATACTTTTCATACAGGTAACTAACGCGGGCTTCAGGATAACATCGGCTTGGCCAAATAGGCGTCGCTTGACCTAACACCACCTTGGGTAGAGGTGGGTGGGCATTCGACAACACAACACGAAGCAACTTCAGTGAGCACAACAAATGTCAACATCATCGATGACACCCTGGCCTTGGGCGGATGGATGGGACGGGCCAGGGAAAGGCACGCTGCCTTCACACAAACAGGTAAGTATAACCCCATCAACCCAGGCCTCGGCTGGGCAGGATGGGAAGGGTCTGGGCTGTTACTACTAACATAGATACAACTACACCAACTAAACCTGCCTTTGGTGGGTGGTAGGGATGGGCCTGGGACAAATACAACGTCTTTAACCCATCAGGTATGTACTCCTCCCATCAACTCAGGCCTTGGATGGGTGGTTGGGGTGGGCCTGGGTTATTACTACTAACATAGATACAACTACCCAACTATCGACTTCGACTATCGACTTCGACTTGTAGTTCGTATGTATGGTCCAGGGAATCGTCAATCAACTGACGCTGGCCATCTGTCTGACGCCTCATCGAGCGAGGTAAGCCTATACCCCAGTCCAACGAATGAAGGACCTAGGGATAAACTCAACAACTTGTCTCTACTATGGCATTTCACTGCAATTGACCCAATGAAGCGAGGTATGGGATGTTTTCTTTTCACGTTTATCGTTTGCCTCACAATATCTCTCCATCGGCTATACCGAACAGTCAATGATTGTTGACTATCACCTGGACATGGTTCGAGATAATTGTCTATCACCTGGATACTCTCTCTCCTCCTCCTCCAAGGTGATAGATAGTTATCTGGATCCACCCGAGGATAATTGACGATCATCTGGATACTCCACTCCTCTCAGGTGATCGATCATTATCTGGACCCCCTTGAAGATAATTGACTATCATCTGGATATCCTCTCTCCTCCAACATATCCCAGATGATAGATCATTGTCGGGGTCCACTCGGGGATAACAGTTGATGATCACTTGGCTACTACACTCCTCCAAGATGATAGATTGTTATCTGGATCCACGATATAGCCGATGAGATGTTGATAAGGCAAGCATCGAACTTGTCGAGAGATGACGTCCCACGCCTCGCTTAATTGGTGAAGCCACAGTTGAAATTGTCAAGTTAGGAACAGGTGCTAGAGCTTGTCCCTAGTGTCCTTCTACTCAGTTGGCTGGGGTGTATTCTTGCCTATGCGAAATGAGGCGTTGAGCGAATGGTGGCCATTTGTTGATTACACTCTGGACTTTATATCCTCGTAGGATCAGGTAAGTATCCCCCTTCCTACTCACTTGAGTTACTAACTATCACCTTGGCCTCGGATGGGTGGTTGGGATGGGCCAGGGACAGCGAAATCTACAACTTCAACACAAATTAGGTACGTATATCCCTATAACCTAGGCCTCGGTTGGAAAGAAATGGAACGGCCTGGACTATTACTACTAACTACAGCTAGTTCAATCCCGGCCTTGGATGGGTGGTTGGGACGGGCCTGGGACAAACACAGCTTCTTCTACATATTAGGTAAGTCTCTCCTCCCAAACTGCCTAGGTCTCGGATGGGTGGTCGGGATGGGCCTGGGCTATACTGCTAACATGGCTCTCTTATATCGACTAAACCAAGCCCATGGAAGGGAGGTTGGGACGGGCTTGGGATACGACAAACACTAGTTCAACAAAATGATCATTCGCTACTTTGGGTGCTTCCCACAAACCACCACATCACCAACCTGAGACGGGCCCAAGCCAAAGGATGCAGATTACTTTGACGATAAGACACAGATGCAGGTTTGCATACGGTCTTCACTAACACACACCAGTCTCTTCCGACAATAAACATTTTACATACTCTGACGACCGACCCGGCCTACGGATGGGTGGCTGGGACGGGCCTGGGTCCACGACAACAACTCACACAAATATCAGGTAAGTATCTCCCCAAACAGCCTAGGCCTCGGCTGGGCAGGTTGGGAAGGGCCTGGGCTATCCTACTAACATTAGATACTAATCTCGACTGCACCCTTGGCTGGATAGTACGGACGACAGAGCCTTGGTTGGGCGGATGGGATGGGCCAGGGAATCGACACTCGGTTAAATCGATCCTCTCATCTCGATCATCACTGTCGACTATCGACTAGCAGCAACCTGGCCTTGGTTGGGTGGTAGGGATGGGCCAGGGACAACAACATCTCCAACTTTCTCAAATGAGGTACGTATATCCCCATATCTCAGGCCTCGGCTGGGTAGGTTGGGAAGGGCCTGGGCTATCACTATTAACCAAGCTACCAACTAACAACAATCACAAATCCCGGCCTTGGAAGGGTGGTAGGGACGGGCCTGGGATATATACGATTATTTATTCTTATTGTTGGTAAGTGGCATTCTAGCTTATGGTGGATGTCTCAAATAGATCACTGACAATAGATATTCTTGAGATCAAATCAATAATTACTACGCTGGGGGATATTTATGGGTTAGGTTGGTGTGATCAAGTTGTACTACTGAATGGAGAAGAATCAACATGAGTTACCGATCTCCAATCTTCCAAGGGAACAATAACCAGAGTACTAAGCCAGTTCTTGCAATGATTGACATACATAAAGGGGATCACAAGTATACACATGAAAATGGTAAGACACCCCATCCCCCAACCAAGCAAGACACCAGCTAAAACACCCTATCAACCACCCAACAAAAGATCCGGATCTAAAACCCAACAGAAACTTCAAATCCACCCTCAACCTCCTGCACATCAAACCCAGCACGACCCTCACAATCCCCGTACTCATACGGTCTTCCCACAGTAGCCGTAACACCAGACTCAGAGGAGGTAGGGTTCAAGAAGGTAGCATTAGTATAAGGCAACGAGTCACAGGTATGTTCAGGAACAGCATTCCAAGGATAATACTCGACGAATCCAACCTGGGATTCCTTGATGCCACCCGTTCCAGAGGGAAGTGTATACTCTCCGATATGGGTTTCGTCGTTATTGACGGTGTCCACTAGCGTTCCGGTCCAAGTTGTTCCTTCGGTGTTTTTGATGACGAGGTGGTACATGGGCGCATAGGATGCCGGGATCTCGACGGCACAGCTGACACCGGCACCACCGTCGGCGCCATCACTGCAGTTCTCGTCGGTGCTGGTGCTGCCGGGGACGAAGCTGGAGAAGACGGCGTGGATGATGCTTGCGCCGTTGGCGTCCGGACGAGGCTGGAGGCCTGTGTAACCGACGTCGGAGACACCGTTGAAGCTGAATTGCTGGGCAAAGTAGAAGCCTTCTTCGCGCGGGGCGTTGGCGATGGAGATGGGGAATGTGATGTCCTTCAAGCCTGTCGAGGGGATGTTGGTGGCGCTCCAATCGAGACCGACAAGGGCTTCTGTCACGGGGAGGATAGGAATGATGGCTGCCAGAGCGGAGATGGACTTCATGGTGACGGTGTTAATGGTGGATTATTGGGGTTGAATACTGGCAATAATTAGGGCAAAGCTGTCAGTATGCTTCCTTCGTCTCTGCGATCACGACCTCGTCCAGGAGTAACAGGAGACACACAGCTATAATGAATGTACAATCGACCAGCGATTAGGGATAATTTGACAATGGAAACAGAATAAAATCGGGGAGGTGTGAATACTCGATTGGCTCTGCTCTACTAACACTCCTCTTCAACGACAGGCCCGTCCAACAATCCCTATTTATACGTCCAAATCCCCAACCCCATCGTTACAATCACCAAAATCATGCAAGATACTGTACCATCGTCTACACCACCCCCAACAGATTATGATTGATAATACCGATCAAATGCCATTGCAACCCTAGTATTATCTTGTTCCTGTCGGTAATCAAGCTGAAACAAGCAATTCCCTCGGGTTCCAGATTAGCGTCGCTATGATTTGGCCGAAGTGCCGATCAACTCGGCTACAGCGTCAGGGGCCGTTGGGAATCTCCACCACGAGAACTCCCTTAATGTTACATCGAACTAGTTCTCACACCCTCCATGGACGCTAGTGTTCCAAGGGTCTTCGCTTAGATCTTGCTGTGAAACTAGAGTGCCGTTTGCGGAGTTGGCCTATGGGTTGTTGCTTCTGGGCTGAATGACAGGTGAGTTCTACAAGGGTTTACATTCGAATTGGGCTAATTGTCATATGTAGTGTCTGACAGAAAAATGCTTTCCTTTTTTGCAATAAGTATACCTATGCATAACAGTTGACTGATGTCATATGCTTCCGACTATGCTGGCGTGAAGCTATTATCCACACCTCGTAAAACATAGCATACCACGCAATCGGCATTAGAAGAAACCCGATGCATAAAACAACCTAAACAAGATCCGACTAAGAAACCCCTTCGCGGCGAACTGCTCCGCAACGAGCCGGATCTGGTTTTCCCTCGCTGCAAGGTCCACTCCCTTCCTGGACCCTGATGTGAACAACTGCAGTTCCGAACTTTCCTTCTCACTCAAGCTCTTCCTCAGTGAAACTGTCTTCGCTTCGGAGAATCTATACGAAGCCGCATATATGACATACACGCGAGCAATCGGGTGCAGCAACCTTGACCGCCAATCCACATCCAACCACTTCTTCCATAGAGGCCAAGGAAACCTCCGCAGTGCCATCGCCTGCGCCCAGAAATCTTGGAATATGTATCGCGCTCTTGTGCCAGCCACTGCATGAACAGGTCCCGTTGTTCCCTTCGCAAGGTGAACCAGCAGTCTATCCACCACGACATCAACGGGGACCTCGTCGATCGTTGATTCTGTGTCCGGGTCGGTAGCCCGACTTGCCACACGGGCGACTAAGACCGGAGTGAGAATAAAACCCGCCGCGAACACCGTCGTTGGGGTTGATTTCGGTACGCTGAACCCCTGGTATGGGAAGGTTTGGGCGGGCGCTATCACCGACGGCCGGAGAATGAGAAGCTTCTCTGCTTTACCGGCGGCGCTGAATTTGTTGAGAACAAGTCGCTCGGTCAGATGTTTGGCGTAGCCGTAGGGCCAGGGGAAATTGTGCGCGTTGTATTCCAGCGAGTCGCCTTCTCGCTGTACTTGCTTCCACTCGTCCCATACGTTTGATATCCATCCGCGACCCAGAGGGTAAATTGTCTCCTCCACGTCGGGGTCATTATCATCCGATTCCTGGTAAAGGAAGGCGTTTACATATGCCGTTGAAACGTATACGAAGCGATCGAGCTGATGGCAGCGTAAGGCAAAGTGGGCGACATTCTCGCTCCCGTGAATGACTGGTTTTGCTAATTTCTCCAGAGAACTCATGAGGTTAATTGGTGAAGCTGTATGAATGACGATGTTGACGCGTTCTTGTAAAGCTTGAAGATGATCCTCGTCGATACCAAGGTTAGGTTCGAGGCAATCGCCTTTGATAACAGTGACGAACTCGGTATCACAGAGGCACTCGATATACTTGGAGGGTAGGTATTGACGCCATACTTCTTTAAGACGCCTAGTTGAGTGTAAGCTTGCGGTCAATACTTATAGATTTGCAATCGTACATACGGCAAACCACCCCTGCAGAGCAAATATATATGAGCCACAGGCGCTTGCGAGATGATGCGGTAGAGCAGGGCCGTTCCCAGAAAGCCCGAGGCACCTGTGATGAACAAAATCTTTCCTGAGTAGTACTCCCACATGATGGTAGCATGCAAGAAGTATGTAACCCATGCTGACAGAGGAGCATAGCCTACTTATATAGAGTTACCGATGCGCTCAAGGCGCCGTGAGGTTGGCATTCACGTCAAGCAAGGGCCGCCATTAGCTATCGTTCACCTCTGTGGTTTTGTCACTATCTCCACTGTGGCCAATATTTGAGCTTTCGTGGGGTTCAAACGATAGACTGACAGGTTTTCATCTTGGTAGAAAGCATCTACAGCCAAACAGCGAACCGTTCCTGTACCTGAAACTTGGTACAGTCGCCACGACAACAAGGCGAGACGAAGCTAATTGTGATACTTACCATGCGCCGCAGAACTTTGTACGTTTCCTGTTGTACTCGCCCATACTTTTGGTAGATTCGCTTATTCTGCAAGATCTGGACATTACCCCGAACTATACGGAGATGAAAGAACGGCCAATATCAACCAACCAAACCAACGAAGTTCTAGTATAAATAGGAAGGTCGTGTCAATAGTCACTGACTGTGCCATGGAAAGTAGACCAATATTGGAGTGTCAATATCGTGTCATCTTGAGAAAGCGAACTGGCCCAAAACCACCCATTGTTATTAACACTTGTCCTAACACTCATGCAGACTGGACATGCCTATGAAAGAAATCGACATAATCAAACAGGCTCCGCTTATACGTTCTCGTAAACTTCCCATCCGTCCGGTTGACAGTTTGCAACCCATACTGCTCTTCATAGCTCCCAAACTCATTGTTATCAGCTATACTCCACGCCAAAGCTCCTATAACATTAACATTATCCTCGTGGATGGCCTTCAAAGTCTCCGTAAGGAAATCCTGATAGTACAGCGTCCGCTCCAGATCATATCGCTGCGCATCGTGGGTTCTATTCGACTCTAGGAACGGGTTGAACCCGTATTCCGCGATCAGAATCCCCGACGGGCGGAACGTATTCCAGATATAGCCCAGTTGCTGGCGGACATACTGCGGCGCAAGGTATGCGTAAGCATTTGACGCTTGCCCCATCAGCCACCCATTGGCTTGGACGTTGCTTAGTGTGACGCAGGTGGGCCAGAGGGGGTCGGAGGAGTTGGAGGCACAGGCTTCCGTGCCTTGTGGCAGGGGAGATGCGTATTGGGCTGTGTAGGGATCGAAGGACCAGAAGTCGATCTTGCCATGGATGTGCTCGATTTGGTCATCTGTGAGCGGTTCCATCATATCCACTGTGTTTATGGCTGCATCTGGGTACTGTTTTCCGAGGAAAAGTGGGTTCGACATTATCCCCAACAGGATGTCTTGGTATCGGGATGCTGCGGCAATGTGCGAGGAGTTCTGTGTGTCCAGGGGCACGGCTAGATTGTTGGCGAATTTCATCGTGATCTTGCCTTTTCCGCCTAGTGTGTTCTTGTACCAGTCGTAAACGTCTGCATGGGCGATAAGTACATTTGTCAGGTCTTGGTACTTTTGAAACAAAGTGCCCACGCCGATGTTTGGTTCATTGAACGTCACCCAATACGGGACTCGGTCCGCGTATCTGGTCATGACTATTTTGGCGTAGTAGAGGAAATGCTCGGGCAGGGAGTCCAGGTCTGCCTGGACGGCGGTAGGTGCGTCGACATGGTTCAAAGTGACGATCGGTGTGACACCATACTTCAGACAGGCGTTGATGAGATCGTCATAATGGTCCAGGCCCTGGGTGTTGATGGGTGAGCCAGCCACACCAAAGGGTACTATGCGCGGCCAAGACAGCGAGAACGAGTAGTATGGTATTCCCGCTGCCGCCAGTCTGGCAATGTCTTGCTCGTACATGAAGTAGTGCATGTTCGCTACGTTGGCGTCGCTCCTATCAGCGGTCTCCGGGGCCAACGCATTGCCGATACTATCTAGCACACTGGGACCGCGACCTTCCAGTTGGAGACCGCCCTCTATCTGCCAAGAACTGCTGGAGACCCCCCAGATAAAATCGGCTGGCAGTTTCAAGCCTGTATCCGAAGGCGCATTGTACAGCGCAGGGGGTAGCACCAGCTCGGGTTGGGCAACCGGGGTGGCAGACACTGTAGTGGTAAATGGCGGGGAGCTCACGAACGAATAGTTCTGCCAGAGATTGACGTACGCACTCTGACCATACTGGCCGTCCGACGTGATCGTTGCTGAAGGGTCGTATGAGTACGTAGTATAGCTAAGGTCGCTAGGCAGCAGGGTAGATGCCTTGCTGAATGGTGGCGCAATTGGTGTGGGAAAAGATACAGATGTCGATAGCGGCGTGGCATAGGCATCTGAGGTCACTTGGGTATATGTGAATGAAGAGTACACCGGTTGAGAAGACACAGGGACATGAGGGCTAGCATAGCCTGCGCTGACCCAATGAAGGGCAATGAGTCCCGTTACCCGCCAATTCCTAGGTGTGATCATGATGCTGAGCGTGCCAGTTTTCCACTGTGGAGTGCCGATGCATTGCTCTGACACCTCACGACTTAAATATGTGCAGATCACTGAGGGACTTTCAGACTAGACGTAATAACATTGTCGGATAAGCCGGGTTTCCTCCACACTCGGATTGCGGGGTGACAGTCATCTAGGGCTCAAACTACCGGGGACGCTTTCCGTGTAATGTATATGTCCCAATCCATCTTCACGGTTATATAGGGATCTTCATGTCTGAAGGCCAGGGAAAGGAAATACTCTAGGAGGCCATGCCGTTACGCAGTGAGTCTTCCCTACGAGGGTGAAACACCAACATTTTCTCTTCCAGCCATAGTGCCCTGTATGTTAGGGGCTCTCGTAATTCAAGTTCTACAGTCTATGGTGCATTCAACAGGTTTCATTCCCATATGGTCCCATGAGATACGGCTCAGTCGGTTAAATCAACGGTCACGAAATGAGGTCACACCCTTCCTTCTCGGCAGTGGTAGAACCGAAAACGAGTACGGAGAAGGTTGATCTGAAGCTCGAGATTGAGGAAGACAAGCATGCGGGGTGGACGAATGTGGAGGAGATCTGCAAGGTGCATCCACCAATTTGGATGGAAAAGACCTCAATGGTCGAAAGCGAGCCCTAATTTGACCAGAAGGTCGTATTTTTGCCGAAGTAAAGCCGGCGAAATGCGGGGAGACACGGCATCCATTCCCACAATCTCCTACCACCACAAGTCATTGCAAGTGGCAAGGAACAAACCATGTCATACTACCTCTCCATGGTAATAAGCGGCGAAGGCAAAGACCCCAAGCATCGATCTCACTGGGCATTCGCAATCCACCAGCCGGCACAAGTCATCGGTGATCTTCTACACGTGCGGCCCATTGATTTAGGCCGCTTGTGGTACGAATTCGAACATCGCTCGGACTCGGACCTCATTCTGGTGGATGCTATAGGATTAGCGAAGATCGCAGATTTGGATGGCTCACAGCGCCTGCAAGCGATCAGTGTGATCAGAGATGAGATGGCCCCCAAGGATGGCGTGAGAAGGTGCCAGGATTGGGTCTTCAGTGCTTTGATTGCGCTTGAGGTGGAGGAACTGGTTCCGGCTGGGACGTCTGAGTTGTGGAAGGGGCTAATGGGGAGAACTGCAACGGAGGTAGAGAAGGTTGTTGGACCCGAATGGACGAGTTTTCGTGGATGTCAGAGCTCGCTGAGATAGTGTTCTGGGAGGTAGGTTCTTAATATCCCATTAAACTCTGGAAAGTAGGGCAATCAAGTACTAAGTACCCATACCGTGTAGGCGTCGAGGAGTTATGAATTGATAGTGATGGGGCTAAAGCATTATACCATACGTTACGTGTACTGAATGGACTCATGCGCTACGAACTCAGGAAAGGCTTCGCCATCACAGCTCCTTACTCCACTGCCTCCCACTCCACAGCTTCTCAGTTGTCCACAACCAGTAATCTCGTCCCTTCATTAACCATACCAGGAAACTCGGCAATCGATACCCCATAGCTGCCCCGACACCTTTGCTCTTGCCAATTGGGACTAACTGGGTCTCGCGGGTATCTTCCTTGAACAAGCGATCCTCACCCGCAGAGCCCTCATCCTCACCAGCGGCATGAAGTAAGTCGCGCTTCATATTCGCGCAGAGAACCGGGATAGCTTCGACGATGAAGTGAACAGTCGGTCGTGCCCATGATGAAACATCACCGATCGCGTAAACACGGGGTCCGGCTTTATCAACCCGTAAAGTCGAGGGATTGGTGTCAACACGGCCATCAGGTGTCAGGAGAGATCGGTCAATAAATCCAGCATTCGCCCGTGTGCCAGTGGCGGGAATGTACAGGTCGGCTCCAAGAGCTTGCCCATCCTCAAGGGTCACTGTCGTCTTAGCAGTCAAGGCATCTTTGCTGTCGGCAGTAGGTGCCACATTTTGGACTCGCGCACTCTTGATGACGGTCACCCCTACTTGGGCAAGGTACTGCTCTGCCAGGCTGGCGAGGCTAGGACGCAAGAGTGGGAGGATCTGTGGCCCAGAAGTGACGACCGTGATCGGTACCTTAGGGTTTGCCAACTGGGAGTGAAACCACCAAGCGCGGCCATTCAAATACTCGCCAAGTTCACCCGCTGTCTCTACTCCGGCCGGACCGCCGCCAGAGATGAGGATACTCTTGGCAGTTGACAGGGCTTTCCGGAACGCAATCCAATTTTCCCGTAGGTCCCCGACATCATGATTCAGACCAAGAAGGGGAGAAGGCGTTGATGCACCAGTTGCAATCACAAGCGCGTGAAAATCGATCGTGTCCGTAGTGTCGTTCGCGGGAAAACTCACAGTAACGTTCCGGCCGGTATGGTCTAGCTGGGTTACAGTGCCGTGGAGGAAGCGAAAGTTGCGAGACCGGTCGTCTTGATACTGCTCAAACACTTTAGAGATACTGACGAGCAGCTTCTCCTGGTCAAAGAACTCGTCTGAGATCAGTGCACGGGGGCAAGCAGATCTGCACAAGGCGTGCGAGGACGCGCTAATCAAAATGACCTGATATCCTTCTGGATCTGGTAACTTGGGTACCACATGTTTGAGAAGGTAGTGAGCAGCAGACACGCCTGCATAGGAGCCACCGAGAACGACAATGTTCTGACGCTCTGCTATTGCCATGTTTTCTGCGATTTCGTTCTCACGTTGCAAATCAATAATTGTATGGGCAAGAGTGGGATCTGAGAATCAGATCCTAAGGCAAGATTCAACAGCAGCACAGTATTTTGGAAGTGCCAAAAAAGTATCACATTTTCTCCCGACGGTGACAGTCAGGCTTTATGAGGCACTTTTGCGAGTTGGTCGTCATGGACGTGCCTGATGTTATTCGGGCTTCGGCGTTTCAACCTTCCGAAGGATAGTATAGGCAGCTCAACTTACGCATCACCCTCGTAAGCGCTAACATGTTCAAGCGTACTTTTTTTGGAAACTCGAGACTGACTAGCACTATTACCGACCGTATGTCGCTATCAAAGCCCGGAATCTCGGGGATTTAATATAACCTTTTCGCAGCCAATGTGTTAATCCCGAAAATCTAATCAGCATGTGTTCACTTCTATAGTAGTTTATCCTCAAAGTCAACATCAGCCCCTCAGGTACCGAAGGACAAGATTGGGATGCAGGCCGGAAAAGTCAGTCACTATGACCAGGACCCGGACGGTCGGGTTCCGCTCTGTACAAAGCCTGCGGCATATATTTTTTTTGACCAATCTATTGAACCATGGGTGAAAGTAAAACCTAGCATATCATCACAGTCGTACGTCTATAAAGGGAAGAAGGCAACGTCGCTATAAGTGACCTTCCATTCCTTATTCGCTATCACTTGCGCTGTCATGAACAGAACCATTGTCCGGGGCATCTCTGAGACCCTCTGCAAGAACGTATTCGGTCTGCTGAAGAATCGACTTAATCTCTGAGTTGTTGTAAACAAGGTCCACGGGCTTTTGACCATGCTTATTCTTGACTCGTGGGTCACAGCCAGCTTCGCACATCATCTCGATCATCTCCAGTCCGAGTTCACGATCCTTCTCGTTGGCGTAGCGTACAGCGGTGTGTAGGGGGGTATCTTTGTCGAGGCGGGTCAGAGGGTCGCATTCAAAGTATTGGATATCAAAGAGACAGTCCATCGTGTAACCTGTCGTAGGGTGCGGTTAGAATGAATTCCTTGGTTGCTGATTTCCAAGACCCACGAGTGGCACTTGGGGGCTGTCCGTCATGCGACCGACTTACCGCTGCCATATGTAGCACAAATATGAAGGGCGTGGTTCCCCAATGAGTCTGTAACGCCGTTGAAGAACTCGGCCACTTCTTCGTTCGATTTCCCTTCCATACCCTTTAGGACTTGTTCAATCAGATGAGGCTGGTCTCGACGACAAGCCTCAACGACCAGTTCACGAGGAGATGCACCCTAATCAATCAATGATAAGCGGCCGAATTGAACGTTGCATGGTCAACCAAAAAAAACATACTTCGTCCTCCATGATTGATTGAATTGGGGATATTCCTAGGAAAACAAAGAGATTTGTCGCTGCTTCAACTTGTGGCTCGAAGAACAGGGGATGTGATGGAGGCAGCAGCTAAGAATGCTCTGGCAATGATGCGCTAGGTCGACAGCGGAGATAGTCAGGAAGCGGTGTATGCTAACGCGGAGATTCCGGAAACTATGAGCTAGAAAGTTATAGTTAGCATACGGGGAAACAACAATCAGGGGATCCTATGTATACGCTCGAACTCACTAAATAGCCATCGGAGGCTACTTACCAGGAGGTCTTTGGCTTGATTCGTATATCAATTCTCGTGACAGATTCCCCGCCGCGCTACGGGGTAAATGCATGTCTCCCGCTGCGATAGCCGCTCGGATTATTGATGTGCCGGTCCGCCATACTCAATCTGCCCCGCGTCCAATTGGCGCGTACCTCAGGCTATCTACTAATTTCTGCAACAGAGCCGCAAACCAAACCATAAGAGGGTCAAAGGCGGTGAGATTATTTTCTCTCCGCCAACGACGAGCTTGTCCGATAAGGGTCTACAATGTGCATGAGCCCTTGCTGCGGAACTGTGGCAGTAGTGACAGCTTATTCAAAGTGTCGTGATTGAAGGCTACGTAATAGAGCAGATCTGCCACGTCTTGATTGACTGAAAACATCTCTCTTCCGACTATTGACATTTGAGTATCCAGCGAGAGAGCTATTCAAGATGCCCTTGACTTGTTAGTTTATCCCTCCTTCTCCCTCAGACTATTATGTCCATTACAGCCCATAGCTAACCCTGGGATGCTCTTTTCGCAGTCTGTCCCAACTGCAGTAATGCACTAACGATCTCGCGCGCGGACCCGACTCCAAGACACCCTCTGGGGGTCAATCGATTTGAGTGCCGGACCTGCCCATATCAATATGTTCTGGAACAGAGCTATTTCGAGAAAACAGAAATGAAGCAGAAAGAAGTGGAGGATGTCTTTGGCGGCAAAGAAGAGTTTGCGAATGCCGATAGCATGGCTAGTAAGTGATGTCAGTTCTCATGAGTGACGTGGTTGAGGCTCACATATGCTTTCTCCTTGTCACCTACAGCCCAGTGCCCCGCAGAGAACTGTAATGGCGACCGTGCATACTTCTTCCAGCTGCAGATTCGAAGTGCAGATGAACCTATGACTACATTCTTGAAGGTGGGCGGCTTTCCTAGTTCATGCGGACGACTTGCATATAGCTCGCATACTGACTCGGTGGGCAACAGTGTACCAGCTGCGGTGCCCGATGGAGAGAAAACTAAAGTTGCAGTTTCCGCTGTTCCAGAAAGAGAAAATATCACATTCCAGAATTCTTCTGGGAAAAGTGTTTTAGATTTGGTGGGAAAAGAAAGAAAGTGGTGTTATCATTTATTTTTGGTTCCAACTCTAGATGGTGGTTGTGAATGTTTTCCAGGAGTATGGTGGTTTACTAGCTCAGCGATACCCCTCAACGATTACTATAATGACTATGCTATCAATGATTACTACTATATGCGGATACGTAGCTAGTATGGCAGATCAACAGACAAATTTTTCTCTTAGCGGCGGCAGGTAATCGCCTGTTTGGGATTGGAGGGGCGCCTTCATCCATGGTAAGCTTGTGCGTTGTTACCAAACACGGGACCAGCTCCAAAAGAAATTTTTAGCTGGTATATATGATGAGTTTTGTGTGATTCGATAATTTTTTTAACTTTTCTATTTTAGGTCGTTGTCCATATGAAAAAATTTTCATCTACAAACTAGATTGTCACCGCTCAGGAGGGGCAACAACAGATCTTTACCTAAGTAAACTAGTAAAGTCTGAGCCAGTAAGGGATTGATCTAAAGGAGGGGCACACACAGTAGCGATCATATGTGAGAGGAAACTAAAAAGAAAAAATTTTCCTAGGCTAAATTTGCCTCCTACGCTGGCTGTAAGAAGATATCCTAAGATGTGAGAGAAAAAGATTTCACAGTGGATCAGACAGGCGCCACTCGGCCGGGCCACAGCTGCTTGGGTGTTGACCAGGAGCGGCCCAATTAAGGACTCGGACGACCGCGGGGTTCAAATGCAAATATGTCAAACACGCAGCAAACGAGGGAGCCCACCTACTAGTAGAACTGCGTTGATGCCCAGTTTGTCTGTCCAAAACCCACCGGAAAGGTGGGAACACCACAATCAGAGTGTGAAAATTTTTTATCATCGAGGCAGGAGAGTGACCGGTGGTGGGGTCATGGTCGGGTCTCCGAGCGAAAGAGAACCAAGGAAACAAGATCAACGAGGTTGGTGTACCCAAAAGGCCGCAGCAACAAGAGTCATCGCCCAAAAAGTCGACAGTCTGGAAGAGACTCCGCCGTGCAGATTCTGCGTCGGTCCCGCACATGCGTGGTGGGGCATTACCCCTCCATGTCCAATGATAAGGGCGGCGGTCGAGGGCTTAAGCCCGCCCACTAATTCGCCTTCTCGCTTGCCCCTCCATATAAGGATTCCCCCTCCTTCCCCTCCCACAACTTTTTTCCTCTTTCTCTCTTCGTCCGCATCAGTACGTATATCCTTCCCCCCTTACCTCGTTTTCAGTCTTTTCTTCCTTTCCATCAACTCTTGCCTGACTGACATCTGTTTTGCTCAGTACCTCTACGCGATCAGCCGTAGGATCTGAGCAAGCTTTTTTTTACAGAATCTTTCTAGTATCTTACAAAGAACTACAAAGTTCTCAAAACCTTCAAAATGGGGTAGGTTAATCCTTGACGACTGGGTTCGGTTGCATCTCCGATCATGGCTGACTGATTTCCTCTCGCTTGCAGTAAGGAAGAGAAGTCCCACATCAACATCGTCGTTATCGGCCACGTCGATTCCGGCAAGTCCACCACCACTGGTCACCTGATCTACAAGTGTGGTGGTATCGACCAGCGTACCATCGAGAAGTTCGAGAAGGAAGCCGCTGAGCTCGGTAAGGGTTCCTTCAAGTACGCCTGGGTTCTTGACAAGCTCAAGTCCGAGCGTGAGCGTGGTATCACCATCGATATTGCCCTCTGGAAGTTCCAGACCTCCAAGTATGAGGTCACCGTTATTGGTAAGCATTCTTTTGAGTTCCAACCTCACCAGCTACAGTTCTCTAACAAAGATCAATAGATGCCCCCGGTCACCGTGACTTCATCAAGAACATGATCACTGGTACTTCCCAGGCTGACTGCGCTATCCTCATCATTGCCTCCGGTACTGGTGAATTCGAGGCTGGTATCTCCAAGGATGGTCAGACCCGTGAGCACGCTCTGCTCGCTTTCACCCTCGGTGTCCGTCAGCTCATTGTTGCCCTCAACAAGATGGACACCAACCAGTGGTCCGAGGCCCGTTACAATGAAATCGTTAAGGAGACCTCCAACTTCATCAAGAAGGTCGGCTTCAACCCCAAGTCCGTTCCTTTCGTCCCCATCTCCGGTTTCAACGGTGACAACATGCTGGAGAAGTCCGAGAAGTGCCCCTGGTACAAGGGTTGGAACAAGGAGACCAAGGCTGGCAAGTCCACCGGTTTCACCCTGCTCGAGGCTATTGATGCCATCGAGCCCCCCGTCCGTCCTACCGACAAGCCCCTCCGTCTTCCCCTCCAGGATGTCTACAAGATCGGTGGTATCGGCACAGTGCCCGTCGGCCGTGTCGAGACTGGTGTCATCAAGCCCGGTATGGTCGTCACTTTCGCTCCTGCCAACGTGACCACTGAAGTCAAGTCCGTTGAAATGCACCACCAGCAGCTCGCTGCCGGTAACCCCGGTGACAACGTTGGTTTCAACGTCAAGAACGTCTCCGTCAAGGACATCCGCCGTGGTAACGTTGCCGGTGACTCCAAGCAAGACCCCCCCATGGGCTGCGCTTCCTTCAACGCCCAGGTTATCGTCCTCAACCACCCCGGTCAGGTCGGCAACGGTTACGCTCCCGTCCTGGACTGCCACACCGCTCACATTGCTTGCAAGTTCGAGAAGCTCCTTGAGAAGATTGACCGCCGTACCGGTAAATCTGTTGAGGATGAGCCCAAGTTCATCAAGTCTGGTGATGCTGCCATCGTCAGAATGGTTCCCTCCAAGCCCATGTGTGTCGAGTCCTTCACCGACTACCCCCCTCTCGGTCGTTTCGCTGTCCGTGACATGCGCCAGACCGTCGCTGTCGGTGTCATTAAGAGCGTTGAGAAGTCTGCTGGCGGTGCTGGTAAGGTCACCAAGGCCGCCCAGAAGGCCGGTAAGAAATAAGCTGGTTAATATGTGCGGGGATGCAATTATGAACCTTTTATGAGCACACAAAAATATGGAATTCTCATGAAATTAGACTTCAATTATGTAGTTGATCCTACAGAACTTGAATCATGATTTTGTTCAATCTATTGCGTACTACATGTAGACTTTTACACTGTTGGTAGTAACTGAATTGCTCTATTGTGATGTGAAACCTGCGAGGTCAATCGCATTCACCGATGCCCCTCGAGGGCAGAACCCTATGGAAGGCTTTGGTGTACCCCTCCTAGTCATTACATAACTGTCATTTTAATGCATGCGATTCGTCAATCATCGAACCATTCTTGTAGGGGCCTCTCCCTGATAAGTTGGTGCAAATCTCCCCCAGCTGCTATCTCTTTGTTTGCCATCAACAACCAATGCAAGTAATATCATTAATCCCTCCATAGTTGGCGTCATAAGTATATGGATATTATAAACGATGTACTATAGTTCATACTAACATACTGTCTCTATATTAAGAAACCCTTGATGGAGCTATTCGGTCGTGAATATATCCCTTCGTGGTGGAGTGAGCAATTACTAGTAATTGTATAGAATATATTTTACAGCCTACCACTACCACCGAGTGGCATCTTTATGCCAAATGGCTCCCACCTAACCGTACACGCTCGTCCCAGGTCAAAAAGACGTCTTGCGGATGTGAACATTTGTTCCATCTACAAGTTATTCTTAGTTCTACTACTTGGTATGTTGTATATATCCTGATCACCACTTTTCGATTCAAATTTTCTTACAACCTTCCGAGAAAGCTACGGAAGCGTTAGCGGGGCTTTAGACAATGTCTAAAGAGTTGAACCCTGGTGATGAAATACATTGCCACTATTTATGCTGTTGTGGTGCTGCTGCTTAAATGGTTAGTATTGATCCAGGGATTCTGCGGATCATGAAGTCCAGGTACATGACCTTAATTGGATGAATTCAACTAACGGGCTGGCTGTGCCTGCTTATTACTAGAAATATATAAGATGGAAACAGATGGGTATGAAGGAACATCAATGGCCATTAGCAAAAAAAACATGGCCCCGTGGTATTTCTACAAGGGGCTGACGAGTTGTATATATACTCGGTTGAGAACTACCATTCTATATAGAATCCTGAGGCCTGAATCGAGCTTTTCAGATCAATTAATTGATTATACGTTGGCCGTCCATGCTCTCCGCTGATATTATAACTCCAATTGAAATCATATGACAAGTAAAAAGCTACACTTCGGTTGAAGGAACAATATATGTGACTGAGCAAGTAACAAGTAAATAAATAAAAACAAAAAAAGTTTGATCTATTTTTATACCAGCATGAACTAACCCAACCGAGAATCCGGAGAATTACTTTTCCCTCCGACAATCTTACATAATGAGATCGACAGTATCTGATAACACTGGCCAATGACAACCCCGCATTGACCACACCCACGCTAACACTCAAGCAGGAAAATCAAAACAAACAAAGTGGAGTTGTATCTATGGAGGAGAAATGAATGTATGTCCATTTGACTATCTCAAGTGTAGTAGTATTTGACCAACAACCTCAACCATTGCTGTCATATAATCGTAACTATCAGACGAGAAATTAAACCATTCCTCTCTATTTAACTAATATCCAATAGAGTGGCCCGGGAAAATGAACCGTGATGTTCCAGCCAAATATTTACGTGCGGGTAACAGATTCAGGGTGGAACTCTAGATGCCATTCCACTGGAATGTTGAAAAGCCAAACGTAAATAAATTGGCAGACATGAAGTATGAAGTATGAAGCTTATAATCAAGAAACCAGAAGACACCTTAAACCCAACTATGTTGTCAGTAACGCAAGGCTGCGATGGGTTGTACATTGAATACGAGTCAGTGCCCATACCTATAGATAGTTTCTATGATAAACAAACCAAGCTCAATCGCAATAGCAACACCTGTCATTCCCGATTACTCTATAGATACTTCGTAGAAGAATAGCAAAGGCAACTCATGTTACACAACATAACTGCTTCTTCTGAGCGTCAATCGACTTGCCGTTCGGGGTAACGGGTTGTCTGCAAGGTTCAGCGGACGGCGACTGTGCCGCTCATTTAACACGGATCAATCATCACACCCTCTCGGCTTTCCCTTTGCCGCTTGTTTTGTTTTCACTTCCATCCCGCTTCTCACTTCGCTGCCTTTACCTGGGAGTATAATTTAATCAGTCTCACTTTTGCTTCTTGTGTATTTTCTTTCTGTTCTTCTTTACTTTTGAAATATTGAGATTAGGTATGGTTCCGGAAATACCGTTCATTCACTCCACTCCAATCACTCACGCCAGATCTCCTCCAGGCCAGCGCTGAGAGCCGGTGCCTCAGCGCCGATTTAATGTCATCTTGAAAATATGCTCTATATATCGCAGTCCACGCGCCAGACACTATCAATATATCTATAGCCCATTACGAAATCAGCAGGGAAAATTCCCCGATAGCCCGCAGACGACAATCCCAGACAACCAGTCCGTTTTCAAACTGACCGAATCAACCTCGCAATGGACGGTCCACCCCCTCCTCCCCCTCACGGCGAGAAACCGAACACCACCGGTGGCCAAGAATACCGGAAGGCGTCGGACCTGCCCGAAGGGAACTACGATATCTTCATTATTCCGCCACATTCGTCCGGGTCGGGCTTCCTCTATCTCCCTTCGCTGCAATGTCAGCGGAATAGTTTCGTCGCTGGCTCGGTCTGCACCTTGTTCGTTGTCCTTGTGTGGTCTTTTATATCGCCCATTTTCAAGACATGGTATATAGCTGCTGCCACCAGTGGCGGCGGCGGCGGAGGCGGAGGGATGGGTGTGGGACTCTTAGGGATTGGGGTTGGGATTGCAGGATGGGGGTTCGGCGTGTATCAAGCTGGGTTTGGAAAAAAAGGGCCGGGAAGTGCCAGAGCCAATACTGGCCAGGCCGGTGCTGGAGGAGAATATGCGAGAGGGTCGGGTAATGCTGGTGGACAGCAAGGGAACTATGGTGGGAATTATGGATCTCCGCCAGGGAGCCAGTACTCTGGAAATCAGTATGGTGCCGGCACTCCGCCTCAGACGCCTCCCCCTAACGCTGGCCCAGGACCAAATAAACCCGAGTCGGCCAAGGCCGAAGAGAAGGCCCGAGCGGAAGAAAAGGCCCGCGAGGAGAAGGCCAGGGAAGAGAGGGCCCGGGAGGAAAAGGCCCGGGAGGAAAGGGCGCGAGAGGAGAGAGCTCGGGAGGCAAGGGCGCGAGAGGAGAAAGCTCGGGAAGAGAGAGCCCGCGAGAGGGCTCGAGAAGAAAGGGCCCGGGAGCAAAAGGCCCGGGAGGAAAGAGCTCGGGAGGAAAGGGCTCGAGAAGAGAGAGCTCGGGAGGAAAAGGCTCGTGAAGAGAAGGCGCGTGCAGAAAGAGAACGGGAAGAAAAGGCACGCGAAGAGGCAAGACGGAAGGAGGAGCTTCGACGGAAAATGGAAGAGTTCAAGCGGAAGAGGGAGGCCGAGAAGCAAGAAAAACAAAGACAGCAGGAACGCGAGGCGATGGAGAAAGAAATGCGTGAGCGAAGGGAGCAGTTCGAGAAAGAGATGGCCGCTGCCAGAGAAGCAGCGGCAAAGGAGGCACGGGAGCGCGCCGAGAAGGAAGCAGCCGAAGCTCGGGCAAAGGCCGAACGCGATGCTGCGGAGGCCCGAGCAAAGGCTGAAAGGGAGGCCGCTGAAGCAAAAGCTAAGGCGGAGAAAGAAGCGGCCGAGAAGGAAGCGGCTGCAAAAGCGGCTGCAAAGAAGGAGGCGGATGCCAAGTTTGCAGCCCTCAAGGAGGCGGCAGCAAAAAAGTATGCCGAGAAGAAGGCCAAAGATGCCCAAGAGGCAGCGGCCAAGGAGGCAGCAGCAGCGAAAGACGCCGCGGCGAAGGCTGCCAAGGAGAAATCAGGGAGCGCATCAGTCCCTCCCCGAAGTCCATCACCGAAGAAGCCTCCTCCATCTGGAGCACGAACTACAATGTCTGCCGACCAAGACGATGCATATTCCTTTCGACCGTACGACAGACCTCGACGGCCATATGGGGGCACGTCAAGTTCGTCAGCATACTCTGAATCATCTTACGCTCCCTCACAATCGACAGCTCGAACATCACCTCCACCGTCAAATAGGGGACGGTATGAAACTAAGGACCCTGATAAGATTGTTATCAAGGGTGTTTTTCAGTTCAACAATGCATTTATTAAAAGCCCAGCGGCTCAGCTGGTCTCTGGACAGGGAATGGTAACGGACGGACTCGTTCTGCGCATCACTACCGAAGGTCTGTTCATTGACGACGATATCCGGGGAGTGGGTCAGCGAGAATGGGATGTCAAGGCGTGGACAATGAAGTTGGTTGAGGTGTGGTGCCCCCAATATGCCTCCCAGAAGCATAACCCTCCGAAGCAGAGTTCGTTCTTTGGTCGACGGGACGAAGGACCTTCATCGGCGGAGTCCGATGCATACCTGCTCAATCTACTGAAAGTGTGCAAGAATACATGTCGTCTTGCGTCGCCAGGGTCTCAGTCCGAGGTACAGGGACTCCATGTATTGCGAGCCAGCGTTCGCGACCAGGAGGGTCGAAAATATCTTTTCGTCTTGGAAGAGACAGAAGGCTGGAAGGTGGGCATCGGGCTTCAGCGACTTCGAAAGGGGGCGCTAGTACGATCTCTGGGAGTGACAAACATGTCGGTCAATGAGGGCCGCTCGATCCTCGGGAACCTTGGATACATCTGATTAGCTTAAGTGTGTTTTCCAACGGTCCAACTTTGGTGCCTACACGGTATATATTATTCACCTCAGCGCTCATAGCGAGACGTTGTTTCAAGATCCAGCCTTGCATAGTGTCATTATGGCTAGACCTTCATTTGTACAGAGATTCCCCCTGTTGTTGATTGCTTATGATGTTGACGATTTATTGTGGTTCACGTATTTCTAGTTGTACATAATGCAGCACAGACGTTCATACATTAACAATTATACACAACGCTGCCTTTGTCTATACGACATTTAGCATGATGGTTGCCCACTAACAAAGAATCAGATCAAAGGTTGGTTATCAATCAAGGTGCTGACAACCCTATCACGTGTCAATGTGCCATTTATACTTCTTTCCATACTCTTGTGGTCCCAACTTCTATCTCACATATTCAACCATTTGTATCGTAATATATCGTTACATCTAGCATGTCTGTCAGGTTCACCGTGCTTCTTGACTTTCTAGTCTAGTTTTCAGCCAAATTCATCTGGCGCCCACTAATATCTGTGAACTGTCAATATATCTGATGGTACCTGACTAGAAGACGACGGGAAACCATTGAAATCCACTGAACACAGTGTTTGGTAACCCAAAAACAGTCTTCATTTGGAAAGGCGGTTGTTCGCGCTGTGGTTTACAAGAAACGTTGCAGCATGGAGTCTTTCAAAGGGATAGCAGCATAAAGCTACCAGCTCATCTCGATGGAGAGGGCAGGCCAGAGCCGAAGAGGAAGACCAACCGGAGAAAATGGCAGCGTGGAAGAAAAGGTGCCTCAACCTGTATCAGCATATTATGGAGAGGCGGCGCCGAAGGAGCCAGGAACCTGAGGGAAGGGAGAAGGAGAGAGCCTATTCTGAAATGTACAGAATACAGAACGCGGAGATCATCCGGGCTCGTAAGGCGGTGCTGACGGAGGAAAAAAAGGCCGCTTTTAGTGCTCATAAAGCCGCTCAGATGAGAGGATACAGAGCCGCAAAGAAAGCCAATCGTGAAGACAAAGTGCCCCATGATATGCCGGCCAAGAACGCCCGTCGAAATGCATCTCTCAAGGCACAACGGGCTGGTGACGTGCTTCAAAAAGAGAAGGCCAGCTACTGGTGATATTCAGAAAACTAAGGCAATGTTGGCGTTGAATATTGCAGGGATGGAGCGGTGGGAATTCGGGTCCAAAACAGGCTTTATATGATGTTAAATAGAAATTTTATCTTCTATTGAGGCAGTTCTCAAGAACTGCCGCGCTTCTATATCTTGGCCCTAATATTGTCTATAAATAATAAGATAATAGAGAATTAGGGCTCAATGCTCTTAATTATAGTGATCTATTTATTGGTATATTAGATAGAAATATAAAACTAGAAGTTAATTCTGAAAGGCACGTTTATGACCAACTTAGCGGCCAAATACATACTGGCAACTCTTTTTCGCACAGGGCCTGTGCATCGGGACCGAACAGGGTCTGATGTGGTTGCCCAGTGTGATTGTGCTTTCCACCTATTTCGCTAAGAGTCAGTATTCGTTATGACAACTGCAGCTACGGGTACACAGCACGGTGGAAAGGTCCGAAGAGTAAGCATTTGACCCCAAAGATAGGTTGGATCCTTTCTTCCGAATGTGGGCATGCTGTGTTGACATTGTATCTTAGGGTTTCCGTGGGCTGTCCGCTGCATGAGATTTGTTGTCCTCTACATGGTCATTATGATCAACCTGCTTTTGTGCACTCGGCTTCCACCTCCCTCTTACAGAGCCGTTAATAGCCAAGACATTGATTGGGAACGCCGTAGGAAATTATTTGCCGGCGCAGACCTGGGCAGACACGTCATTGTTGGTCGGGACAGCTGCCTTGATCGCTGCCAGGGTTTTGGCCCGGGGATGACAGTTCTGTGTGAAGATGTGACTTGTTGGAATGGATGGTCGGATGACCAAAAAGTATATGACTACTTTTGGTGGTATTTGACGGAATGCCTTGCTTTGAACCTCAGGATGTCGAATTTAATAAATTGGCCCGGACTTGCTTATGGCCCCATTTCAGACGTGCTTCTGAGGAAATATTGAAATAAACTACATGCCTACCCAGAGGCAGCATGATCTATACATACTCCAGCGAGCATCGCGGACGTTATCTAGCGTCCTAATGCCGTTCGCTGGCTGATTATTATGCCGACACGGTTTCCATGGCCGAAGCGTCGGCATTCCCAGGGTTCTCGTGACCCGAGGTCATGCATTGTTCCTGATGATCCGGGGGAAAGAATCACGATAATCCTGTAGACTCTCGACGAGTTGTAATCGGAATAAGAACAATGGATACTGCGACAAGAAAGTTTCTCTCAATCATAACATAGAAGAGATATATGAAGAGAGACGTCCAGAATCTGTAACATGGGGAAAGAAAACCTGGAGATCCTGCACGGCTGAGTCAGCGCTCGGGGAAATGCCCGTGACTGAATGCCAACCAACCAAAGCCAAGTTCGTTCTCAAACTACGAAGTCAAACTGCTGGTCAGTCGGAGCTCTTCCTTCTTCCTCTCCCAGTTCCAGTTAAACGCTGTGTTGGTTCCAATCTGGAAGAACTTCATTCTCTGTCCACCTGTCTCCTTTCCCGCCAACTCACCTCTGTCCTCCTTTCACCGGAGTCCAATCAGGTACCGCTTTGCCCCCAAATCACCACCGCCTCCTCCTATCTCCCTCCCCGCCGCCAACTGTCCTCTGTATAAGTCGCCCTTCTTGACTTCCGACTCCGGACCTTTCCTCCTCTCTGATCGTTTCCTCTATGCTGCGACGATAGTTATCCTACGACCGGCAATTTAATCTCGCCCCTCGAGGGCTTCCCCAGTCACCATGTCCTATCATTCGAACCCCCAATCCTATCAGAGCCATGCGGCCTCTCATAGGCCGATTCCGTCGTATAATCCGTTGGCCGCGGTGAACGCCCCGGCAGGCACTTTCTTACCAGGAACCAAAGTCCAGGTCGGCAGTCATCGCGTGGTCGTCGAGAAGTACCTCTCCGAAGGTGGATTTGCCCATGTGTACGTCGTGCGTCTTCCACAACCCGTCGAGGGTTCAGATAGGGCGGTGCTGAAGCGGGTCGCGGTGCCGGACAAAGCGGCGCTCGCGAACATGCGGACCGAGGTCGAGACAATGAAGAAATTGAAGGGACACCGACACATTGTGAAGTATATCGATTCCCATGCGTCGCAGCTCCGTGGGGGCGGCTACGAAGTGTTCCTGCTCATGGAGTTCTGTTCGGGCGGAGGCCTGATCGACTTCATGAACACGCGCTTGCAGCACCGGTTGACAGAACCGGAGATTATCCAGATCTTCTCGGACGTGGCCGAGGGCGTGGCCTGCATGCACTATCTGAAACCCCCTTTGCTGCACCGCGATTTGAAGGTGGAGAATGTTCTCATATCTCGACACGGGACCTCGAGTGTCTATAAGTTATGCGATTTCGGTTCTGCGGCGCCCCCTCGTCCAGCGGCGACGTCGGCTGCAGAGGGCCGCCTGATCGAGGACGATGTACAGAGGCACACGACGCTGCAGTACCGGAGTCCGGAGATGATCGATGTCTATCGCAAGCAACCTATCGATGAGAAGAGCGACATTTGGGCGCTAGGTGTACTTCTATACAAGCTATGCTACTATACAACTCCGTTCGAAGAAGTGGGCCAAATGGCCATCCTGAATGCGACCTACAAATTCCCGTCTTACCCTGTTTTCTCGGACCGCCTCAGGATGCTCATCAGTAAGTTCAGTTGAATGTTGGTCGTGCGGGGGGTACTAACTTCGACTTTAGCATGGATGTTGAAGGAGCACCCGCAAAAGCGCCCAAATATCTATGAGGTCGTGCAAGAGGTCTGCCGCATGCAAGGAAAAGAAGTTCCAATCCGAGATGTGAGTTACCCAATGACTGGATTCGTTCTTAGTTTCTTATGTCTGTAGATCTACGCGAATCGCTCTACGTCGGAAGCCCGCCGTTATCAGGAACTTCCGCCATCCCCGACGGAGACACCGCAAGTCGGTGCAGTGTTCTCTCCACCGATCCAGGAGACCCAGATTATCCCAGAGATTGCTCCCATGCGGCGCGGGCGGCCGACAAAACCGGCCAGTTCTCAGCACACTTCTGCAAAGCCAAGCCCCTCCCCGTTCCGTGGTGGCTCCACAGACCCCTTCGCCGTCTTGGATGGCGGCCAGAAATCGCGGGACTCTACGGACGAGTTCACGAATCGGTTCCCCTCGTTGGATCAGTTTGATATCCTGCACGAGAAGGGTGGCAAGTTCGACTTTGAGCCAGCGTTCGCCGAGACGAAACAAGAGGATGACAATCTTGCGCAAAGGCTCACAAACGCCTTGGCCGATGAGGCCTTCGCGAAACGTCCTTCTCCCTCGGTGAATGAGCAAGCTCCCCAACCACCGGTACAGAAGCAACCCCAACCGTCACACGTCAAGAGTCGCCCCTCCGAGTCTTTCAACTACCGCGAGGAGCCCCAGCAGTCGCAGGTGCCTCTGTACCAACCGGTGCCGCAGAAACCAACCATGGTCTCCACAGGCACGATGACATCGCCACCCCAGACGCCGTCGGTGCCGGAGCTGAAGCCCCCTAGCCGCCCCATCTATCGATTTCCTTCGTCCGACCATCAACGCCGGCCCTCCAGCCAACCGTGGCCCGCGGACGGCGACAAGAAAGCTTCCCGCCCCCTCAACCCTCCGTCCCCTACGAAGCCCTCCGCGGACCCAAGAACTTCTGCGGATCGCATCTCCGAGCTGTCGACCTCTTCGTCGCGGCCTTCCTTGGAAGGCATGCGACCATCGAACTTGGAGTTGGAAGAGCTCACGAGTCGATCCAAATCGGCCAACAGCAAATCTCGCCCATTGTCCGTCCAGGCCGCTCCCAGGTATGACTTTGGCCGAGGCTCTGAGAGTGCACGTTCCTCACTCGATATCCCCAGGCCCTCGTACGACATGGGGGCGCCGCTGCAACATGCGCGAACCGAGGCAGACCGGGCCAACATCTCGTCCGACATCGACTATCTCCGGGCGAGGGAAGAAGAGAGCAGCCGGAAGAAAGAGAAGCGGTACAGTGGCAGCGCCAAACACACCAAGCGGTCGAGTCTTTCTACGTTATCGCTGTCGGGGACCAAGACATTGTTTGCTGGTCGGTTTGGCGATGCATTCCGGCGCTTCGAGCAGAGCAACCCAGAATCCAAAGCCCAGTCTCCCGCGACCGAAGAGCCGAAGCAGGTCATGATCACTTCGTCCGAATTGGTGGAGGTGCCCGCCGAAATGAGTGACGCCGAGAACGACGACATCTCTCCGGAGATGCGTCGGGAGCTGGAACGGCGACGTCTCTCCCAGGAGGAGAAGCGTGTCGCCAACGCTGCTGCCGAGTATCGCCGACAGGTGGCGGAACGAGGGGAAGGGGGCTTCCGGCCCGGGCCCGATACACGGTCGTCGATCCAGAACCGGGTGCAGTCATTCTTAGAGGAAAGTAACAAGTCAGCGCCTCCCCCGAAGACGGCAACGGGCTATGGCCGGTTCACAGAGGAGATGAGCCCTGCTTTGCCGGCAAAGCAGAACGACCCTCTTCCCGAGCCGCGGATCAACACCCGCGCGGCGGGGCACCTATACGGATCGCAGGGACAAGCGTCGCCTGTCAAGGACCGGTGGGAGACGCCAGGTATACCCAGTCAAGAGACTGCAAGTAGTGGCTATGCGCAATCGCAGCGCACGGGGTCGTCTCGGCCCGCAGCACCTCCCAAGCCCAAGAGCCTGCGCGTGAAGGGATCGGAGGTGATCAACGAGCGGAGCCAGGCCACACCTACTACGCCGAGCGAGGATTGGGAGGCCAACTTCAGCCGACGGTTCCCCAGCCTGTCGGGACTAGAGATGGAGACGGAGATCGAGATACCCAATATCCCTCTCCGGACAAAGGAAGTGTAATTATTATTGATTTCAGTGTGGGTGGGGGTGTATGGATCTATAGACAGTGGACTAATCTTGTTCTATACGTATATATTGTCAATACTAGACATGCATTGCAAGCATTTGCTATAATCCAGCATGGTTCCATATGACACAGTCGACCTAATGAATACTATCGTAGATAAAAATAATAAAATAAATGAATACATGGTATCCATCGTGAGATCATAATCAATTACCCAAACAGGTTTAGTTCACCCCAGAGTTCCCCACTGCGGCTCAAGCAGTCTAGATTCATTAAATCCATTTAATCCCACTCTCATTTATCTTCCCAGTTCCAGTAATCAATCAATCAATCAATCAATTAAACCTCACCTCAACAAATCCCCAAAATGGCTCCCATAACCCTCAGCCAAGTCGACAGTAAGCCTTCCATCCCAAACCCAACCACTCCAACCCCCAAACACAATCAATCCAACTAACCCATTAAAAAAAAACAACACAGACGACCTAAAAGAAGCAATCCAACACCTCTTCGAAATCCAATCCGCAGTCCACGGCTACCTCGGCCCGGAAACTCAACAAGAACTCGTTCGAAAAATGTACCCAAGTCCTCCTCCATCACCACTCCCAGAAACACCAACGAGAAACACTACCCCCCCCCCCGAAAAAAAAGAAACCAATGAACCAACCAACTAACGAATGAAATTAAAAACCAACAACAGAAAATCCCTCACCCAAACCCTCGCCACCCTTCAAAAAAACACCGCCAGCCTCCCCGACCCAAATGACCCCAACCAGACCACAAACCCGGAAATCTCGATCGGGAATCCCAAAGACCCTAATTTGGCTTCTGTTCAACTTCCCCCGGAGATCATCGACTATGTGGACGCGGCGCGTAATCCGGATATCTATACGAGAGAGTTTGTGGAGCTTGTGCAGAGAGGGAATCAGGATTTGAAGGGGAAGAGAGAGGCGTTTGCGGATTTTAGGGATGTGTTGGCTAGGGAGGTGAGGAGTGCAGTTCCGGGGTGTAGGGGGGAGGTTGATCGGGTTATGGAGTCTCTTGGGGTTGGGGATCAGAGGAGGGAAGGGAGGGAGGGAGGTGATAATAGTGGGAGTGGTGGGAGGTGATGTTCTATGGGTTGTGTGGGTTGATTGGGAGAGGTGTTTTTTGGTGTTTGTCGTTTTAGGGGGGATTTCTTCTTTTTTTCTTTTCTTTATTTCTTTGCTTTTCTCTTGGTTTTTCTTTGTTTATGCTGCTGGATGGCAATTGGGTGTTTGAAAGGTGGTGTGGTGTTTATATAGTTTACTTAGTGGTTGTTTTTCCTGGGGTACTATCTGTTTAGAATGTTTTTGCACGTTTACTATTTTAGACTTTGTCTATCTATTTATCTATCTACTCATGCTAACAAGTATGTACAATACAGTATCTCGAATATACATAACAAGTCTAAATTACCCACTTGCAAAGACCTTGTTCTTTTCAAGTTGCCACTCTTTAAAATAAGAAATAAAAAAGAAGAAGGAAGGAAGAAAAAGAAGCCAATGACAACTGCTTGAATTGGGCTTGGTTCTTCGTGTTAGAATTGGTTTGTATGCCAGGGTGAGTGGCCAAAGATAATCGTTGTGTTAGCTACAATGTATATATCCGCACACACATATATATATTATCTACTAGTGTCGTTCTAACAGAATTTATAGATGAATGCAAAGGAGGCTAGATATCACATCGGCCGGTATAGCGGGCTCTAAAGTCCTGCATTAAGCGCCAATTGATTTTCTTCCGCCTGGTTATAAGCTATAATTGACGATGATAGCTATAAAAAAAATGAATGCTATGGTATACAAAAAGATAAGGACAAGATAAGGGACAAAAACAAAAAAGGCAAAAAAGTAATGACCAGACTGGGGCTCGATCCCAGGACCTTATCGGTGTTAACGATACGTGATAACCAACTACACCATCCGGCCAATTGATGGTTTATGTTGGTATAATTTAACTACACAAGCCAAGAGTATTCTAGCAGTGGTTGCACTACTTCTCTAGTATACCATATACGGTACTACAAGATCGCAATAACCTCCTCCAAAACCTTGACCAAACCAGTCATCTCTTCCTCTGTAGTGTCCTATTAGCCTTCAACCTATCATGGCGTACGCAAGCAGAAGCACTCACCGGTGTTATAGTGCAACATACTGATCCGCACCACCCCATCCTCGACGTCTTCCAAACCAATGATGTCTTTGATCAATCTATGACTGTACATATGGCCACTTCGGAACCCATACGCAGATCGCTTTTCAACCTCCTCTACTAATTTTTGGCTTTTCGTACCCCGCACGGTGAAACTAATCACGGGGACCCGGAGGTTTCTATCCGCAGAGCGCTCTCCGTAGACAGTGACCCGATCGTTACCGTTGAGGAAGTCCAAGATGATCTGCTGCAACCTTTCCTCTTGAGCGGCGATCTTTTCCCACGATGTAGACACATCAGGCTCGAAGTATTCGACGACTCGTGGAATGCTCTGAACATGCTCATAATTGGCGGATGCCAGGTTAAGCTTCAAGTCGAGGGTTTCGGTGCCTTTGAAGAAATGTCCCAGGGGGTCGATCTGATCGTGGATGCGTGATGAGGCATACAACTGTGCGATGTGGGGCCCGTAGACCTTGTACCATGAGAAGGCCTGTTTGGAATCATCAGCCTCTGTGACCTTGCCGAGATAAGCAATATATACGCACGTAGAAGTCGACATCAAGATCCTTGACATCGACTTGGCGATGAGGCGCAAGGGCAACGCCGTCCACGCAGAGCAGGGCCTTAAAGGATTAAAGTAAGCATTACATCAGTTTCAGGTTGGCAGGTGTCGTACCCGAGGAGATTGATGCACGATCTTCGCAATTTCCTTGACATCCACAATAGATCCGAGGATATTCGATGCATGCGGGCAAGCTACTAGTCTCGTCTTCTCCGAGATTAACCGCTTCAAGTCGTTCGGATCACAGACAGGATTCTGAGGGTTGGAAGCGGACCACCATTTCACCTCTAAGCCTAGTCGTTCTGCAATTCTGACCCAGGCGGCGGAATTGGCCTCGTGGTTCAATTTGGAAAGAATGAGCTCATCACCTGGCTGAAACTTCAATGCCGTGGAGAGATTGTGTAGTAGTTGCGTGGTTGACACACCAAGACAGATCTATCGGGACTGTTAGCGGAGTTCTACTTTCACTTTAAAGAATGAAAGGAGGATCCATTTACTTCTTCGGGCTTTGCATTGATGAACTTCGCCGCTGCTTCGTATCCATTTGCAAACCCAGCGGTGGATAGCTTGGAGGTCTTGTATGTTGCCCCCAGTTGAACATTGGTGTTTGTGAGGTAAGATGTAATACTAGATGGAGGCTATGTCAGCCACAGTCCGATCTTATATCAGGGGAGACGTACGACTCAATCACCGTGTCCAGGACTTGACTACCCCCTTCTCAGCTGATTAGCAAAGCTCTGGATACTGGAGAAGCCACAAATGCTTCGATTTCAGCTTGACACACCTGCATTGTCCAAGAAGACCTGCTCCTGCTTCAAGGCAGGAAAGCGAGATCGGACCTGTGCAAGATCGAGAGTCATTCTGAGAGCTATGAGGAATATGTTACGATGAACTCAGGAGAGGCTGATATATCGGAACCTCATGAAGAATACAGATCTGCTTTATAGCCCTCTTCAAGTAGGTGGGCGTACCAATAGATGTAGATTGCGTTTGCTCTGACGATAAGGCGTGAGAGGGGTAAAGCAGCTCCACACAATGCGCCCTAAGGCACCACATCCCCCACATTCCCACGACTTCTTCTAGACCAAGGCAAGCCACATGGTGTTGCATAGAGAAATCTAAATCTATATTCATGGTTGCCACAAGTTGGTCGTGTTGACCACATGCGAACTGCTCTGCTATAAATCCAAAACTACACGCCCGCTCAACAAACCGGTAAACAAACAACATGCGAACAAACGAAGCTCTCTGCTTCCAACCGGGTATATTCCATGCAAACCAAGATAGGTCCAAATAAGAGCACATTAAAATAGCACAGTAGAAAAGAAGTCCAAAGAAGTGAAAGCAAATCGAACACAAACATCATTCATTACCTCGAGCGCAAACCTGCACTCGTGTTTCCCGCAGGGTGCGCCGCATCATGTACCACACAGAGCAGATACTTCTTATCCGGAACAACGACAATCTCATGCTTTTTAGTCCTCAGCCGGAGGAGCTTGACCTCATCGTCGTCCTCTCTCTCCGATGCCTCTCCGTCTCCATCGTCCCGCGATGTTCCATTGCCCAACCCTTCTTGCAAGCCGCTCGAATCGGTTTTGGAGCCGTGGGCGTTTTCATTCAGGGGTCGCGAGAGCGACAAAGTTAGATCCGAAGCGCTGGAAACAAAAGCAAAGATGCGAGCTGCTAGCGCTTCCCCCTGGGACGGTTGATAGGAGGTTTGACGGTTAGGAGTTGTTGCGCTAGACGGTGTTGGAGGGGTGGAGGGTTCTGCGGGCGTCATAGTAGCTTCCGACTCTTCCTCGACAGTTGAATCGGTCTGCGAGACATTTGGACTGCTGTTGCCCGCGGGTTTCGTCGCTAGCAGTCCCGTGCTCTGAATTATGGACCCATCTTTGCGGGACAGGATGAAGGTGGACTGGACTCCGGGGCGCGATGTTAGATGCGAAAGGAGAGAGGTGACATGTTGCGGAATCTGTGAAGACTGATTTCTTTAGTAAATCTCCGGCTGTGGTTTCTATTGTATAGCAGAGGGAAAAAAAGGAGCGCCTACTGCTGTTGTATGCGCCATGTTGGAGAGGGACAGGATAGTTCGAAGTGAATTCCAAGAGGCGTAAGATATATGACCGCTTTAAATATTCAATCTTTCCTCATAATAGGACCTTGAGGCTTATGTCTTTTGCTCCACGGCCGTTTTCTAGCTTGCACACGCGAATGTCTATGGATTGTGAAAGATCAATGCTGTTTGGTATTCTGTTGACGATCTTCCATTAAACTCCGACCGAGTCGCGGCCTGGATGACTAAGCGATAACATGCCCTTAGTTATTCAGGCATCAGGTCTACCTCCTCCCTTGTTAATAGTATAAGTATATAAACTTCTATATGATCTAATAAAAGTCTTAACAACCTTGGATGGTATCTCATTCAACAGCAAATAGTTACACAAAACACACAAAACAAAATGGTATCACCGAAGACAGAATAGGAGATGCGAGAGTCATGCAAATCGAAAGAAGTCCAGTGTTAAAGAACGACTACGGAGCCCTAAGGGGATTGGGCTCATACTGGGAAAGACAAAGGGTTGGGGAGGGGGGACATAAGAAAAGAGAGCGACCACGCAGGAACACCACAATTAAAGGAAATATCATAGGAAAGTACTGCAAGCTCTCATCTCGAGCTGTTGTGTGCTCTTTGGGAACTCGGTTGATCCGACTCCCAGCCAAAATCGAAGTCCTCAATCATATTTTCCAACTCCCGGATGTCAGCACTTGCTTCTGAGCTGTAGCTACTGCGTCGGCTGGAGCCAGGGCTGGCAATCCAGGTTTCTGGATGGTATGCGGCTTGGCGTCTGTGCGTACGCCGCTCATTCCTCATGATATGGGAATCCAGGCTGGATGGAGAGTCCGTCATAGATGAGAAAGATCTACTAGTAGGGGGAGTAGAGAGGGAGGTGGATGATCCACCGAGAAGACCTTCTACGTTCTGTTTACCTCCCACACCGAGAGCCCCAAGAAGAGCAGCTTGAAGTGTTCTGTTTTGGTGCTCGAGATGTGCAATGCGCTTTTCGAGCTCTCGAACGTAAGAAGGCCGATGATGACTGCCTCGTGTTTCCCGATAGTAGTAACTACCTTGCAAACGTGGTGATTGCGAGGAAGATTTCTCCAGGCCCTGCCTTCTGTGGTTTCGGGGAGTTCTGGGCCTAGAGTGGTCGTGTGACGACGACTTTTTCATATGACGCGTCTTGCGTGTGGCAGACTCGTCAGCATCAATGGGTGCCAACTTAGGTCGCCGTCGCCTACTAGGCAGAGGATGTGCCTGTTGCTTGCGCATGCCAATATCCATACCTTCATCTTCCGAAGACGGGAGAGGGGTCTCAGAGCGCTCGTGAAGATCCAGATCATTAGCTACCCTTCTACTGAGGACGCTTGTGCTTCGTGTACCACCGCCTGGATAGACCCGAGAACTTCTTTTTGAAGCAGGCAGGGACGACGGTTCATGGATGTTCAATGATGTAGCGTTAAGATAAGCGAGTTGGCTACCATCCTGCGTGCTAATAGCATGAGCTTCAGTGGATTGCCCAGGAAATCTCGAGCCAGAAGAGGAAAGAGTAGACAACTGGGTATCTGTAGATTCCCTTTCATATTGACTCCCAACTCCCTCGTCGGTGCCGCGTGAAGCAGCTGTCGTCTCATCATATTTTTCGGATGAGGTCGTATGAGAGAGCCTGGAAAGAGACTGCCGACCTTCTTCCAGAGGACGATAATCTGAGTCTTGCAAGTAGCTTCGGCTCGCTGACATATCTTTCTTCTTCAGCGCACGAACCCTATCCGCTCGGCTTGGACTGGCTCTCATGGACGTGACAGACTTAGAATTCGATGCACCTGCCCTAGCAGATTTGTTTCCTCTGTCCGTTGCTGTCTCAGGTTTGCTAGCGCTTGGTGTAGCTTGACCAGTTATTGACCCAGGATTATCTCTCCTCGCAGCACTGCCCATGGATCCTTCTGTTGTAGGACGTGATGGTAACTGAAGGACCTGCTGTTGTTGGTTGACCCGAAGGCCTCTTTTGGTGGCGGTAGTGTCTTGTCCGTAAGTAGGACGAATGCCTGGAACTGCTTCCGGTAACGCAGGCAGAGGTCTCATAGGTGCTGGTAGAGGGAATGCATCAATTGCGCCCATGGGCAAGGATGCCGGACGGCGGCCATTTCTAACCAGCGGCATTTTTTCAGGTCCTTGGTTTGCCACACTGTTTCTGCTTGGATCTGTCGGTTGCGCTGAAGGCATTTGACCCACACACCCCAGGCTTCCAGGGCCGGCGTCACGATTTTGGGTGCTAGATGAAGGCTTAGTGTTCTTGTCATTCGGTTGAGCACTAACGGCCGAAGAGTCTTGTTGCGCTGACGTGGTTGGTAAGGATCTAACGGAAGGGGGTGGGCAACCGTTCGATATGCGCCAGGCTCCTTTATTAGGCATCCGTGGAGGCATAGGGTCAGGGAAAAGCTTCAGTGTTTGTGCTCCCGGGTTCGAATGGTTCTGCATGGTGTTTGGTGTACTAGACGACGATGATTTGCTGTCCGCTGCTTCAGGGCCGTCTTTGGGCCCTGCTGGCTTGGCTTCTGCCGGTTGCTCGTGACCCGACTGTTGGAAGTCAGTATCACGTATAGTATCTATATATGCTAAATGATACCAGCCTACCTGTTGCTTGTTGTCTAACGTGCTGGTCGACATCCTGGTGTGATGACTGCTCGTTCGATCTGGTATTTCCGGAACCTTCGGCAAGGCTTCTATCTCATCCAGTGGCTCACTAGTCGTAGAATTTGCAGTATGGCAAGTTGAGGGATGGGAAGAGTTTCCTTGCGTATCATGATTGCTTGACTGGGCTGAAGCCTGATAAGGTGGAGGGGTCACGTCCTCAAATTGAGGAGGTCGAGGCAACGCAGCACCGACCAGGGACGTGATATCCCGTAGATCTAGCGAAGACAAACGGCCTCCTTTCATTTCACGGGTATCAAACTTTTCCAGCGAACCTTCCAGCCATGGCTGTCCAATGCTTTCTACGTCTCTCCTGGAACTCGATTGGAAGCTGAGATTGGAAGCAGATCTGGTCGAGGATACTGTGGAGTCAATACTTCGCTTAGGGGCAGATTTCTTGGGCTTGGGGGGAGTTAGAGTCACAGGCAGAAATCCCTCCTGTTGAAGCACTAGTAGCTGGCGAGACGTTTCTTCGGCTTTGGTCTGAGGGTCTGTTCCCCTTTTGGGACGCTGAGCTAGCTGCCGCAGGCGTCGCTGGCCCGCTTTTAAGATATCGCGAGCGCTACCGGATTGCGAAGATGTGGTCGACAAGGCATCCTGTGCCTGGAAGAACTGTACAAGATCGGGGACATGTTCACTTCGGTTCTGCATATTTAACAATCCTGGAGGTTGAATATCTCCTCCTGGGATGTTAGACATGCTGGTGCGACCTCGTTTAGACAGCTGAGGACTGAGGCGGCAGGTTGGGATTACTGGACTCGGTGCGACTGAGCTCTCTTGTAGGTTGATTTGGTGTAACATAAGGAGATTGACTAGACCTCAGCCATCTATATGACTTCAAAACCGATCAGGAGACATGAAATGTCAACGCGAGTCGACAAGGAAAGACGCTTCGTGGTGTGTTGCATGTACAGACGTGCGTAGCGTGATTCTAAAGGTACTATTGCCTTATCCACCTTGATCGAGAGAGGTCAGGACCTCCAGAGAGACTATGAAAGGAATGACGTAGGTAGAGAGAAGAACTCGCACTGGGGGTATCAAACAAAGAGAAGGAGGGCAGAAGAGAAAGAATGAGGTGGGATGGTCAAAGCCTAATCAGTATATGCGTATGAAGGTATGTATGTACAGGAAATGAATGGAGAATTGAGACATATGGGAAAAAAGAAATTGAGAGATCAACCTACGTCCAGGGACGATGCAGCGCAGGGAGAGGGTCCTTTCTTAAAAGAGAGTTCTATGGACATCTGGACCTGTCACGACCCTACATAGCCGGGAGCATCCTGTCTAGTTCTTGAATGCGACGCCTTGGACCTGGTCGAATGAAGAGCCGACCTCGTTCCCGATAGATTGAGAGATAGAGTTGAATCTAAGTAGTGCCATTCCACCATGCCAGGATTCCACATAGCCCCAAGGGCCGAGGGAGGCGAGACACCCCCAGTTGGGCATCCGGCAAGCAAGGCTAGTGGAGTCATTTCTAACCAAAACGGAAAAGGGAAACCGCAGGGGAGACAGAAAAATACAAAATATAAAAACGTTGATGGACGATCCGTCCGTGCTAGTAGTTCGATCGGGCCCTCAGGTGGCGCACATGACAGACCGATGCCCCAGAGAGCGAGAAGAGTAGCGAAAAGCTATTTTGCTCGCAGGATGATCCTGTCACAGTGACAATCATTGGCGATTTCCGTCACCCAAATTGATGGGTCAGCACTATTGATCCGACGTAGTTTGTTCTCTCTGTCGAACTACTTATAGTCAACAAAGAATTTCGTTTGCGACTATATCGTGAGAAACCACGGTACGAGCTCAACATTGGCGCCATTCTCGTGTGTGACATCTTTGCAGGCCTCCTTTTCTGAAAAGAACTCAGAAGAGGGGGGAACAAAAAAATAAAAACCCCGATGAGAAAGTGTGCAAGAGCCGTTACAAGCAAGGGATGCCCTGACTCTCAACTCCTGGAGGGGTTGATTGAGGTCATAACGGAACTGAAACGAGCCCCTTTTGAGAACGCAGGATACACCTTGATAACGATGTGGACGACGTCAATCATCTTTCGGGGATGATCAGATTAGGAAAAACAACCACGAAAAATCCAAAAATCGAAATTGGGCACGTAAGGATCGAAGAAAGAGAGGGAGTGAGACGGGGAATTGAAAGCCACCAAGCCAGTAGTGGCTATTGGGGAGAGACGCAGATCAGAAATAGACTATACCAATGTGACAGATGCACAGCGATCTCAACCAAGTGGATTTGTTTGTGCGATGGACGGGGACTTTCTAACTTGACAGGTCACAAACCTATTTATACTGACTATTAAGATTTGAGAGAGATTACGAAAATAGTCGCGGCCGGGCCCTTGCCGACTTTCCTAAACGAACCAGTCCAGAGATACGCCCTTACGAGTCCCAGAACTTAGACGACTGTCGCTATGTACAGAGTATATCGATCGATATTGATTTCTGTGTTTTGAAGGAATCAAAAGTACCGGCTCGAAATAGAGAGCTTTCTCATTTGGTGTTCCTACTATAATCCTAGCCCTAAGTATTATGTACAGTGCAGTGATATACATATGCTGTATAACCCACCAGAGCCTTGAAGAACTACTAGTCGTGCCCTGGTAGCAAACTTGCCTATGATTACTTCCTTCAGCCGACCTGCAAGAGTCGCACTGCGTCAACTCGTGTCCATTTTATCATGTTGCACAATCACCGACAGGGGAGAGAAATTTTTTTAAAAAAAAAATTGTACCAAGGGGGGCTCTGAACATATTGGCGTCATATCCAAAAACTTTGGTAGCGAGATTGCAGAAAGAAAAGATTACCAAAAAAAAAAAAAAAAAAGAAAGAAAGAAAGAAAGACAGAGGACCAAAACTGACAGGGCGAGATCTCAGCCATCGAACCCCCTCCCTTGCATAACAAAGTATCATGCAGGTCTGGAGAGCATCACAAGCATCAGGATAGGTGGAAAGTCATCCAAGTATGCGGGAGTGAATATATCCATGTAAAATGCGCCACCTTCATACTTTACGACTGAGCCTATATTCTCCGATCGTACGAAAGGAAGAACTTCCGAACTTCGCTTACCAGTTAATCTTGGCTGGAACTCAGCAGAGTTGATTCATCCAATCGTGGATTCTGTTTGTTTGCCCGAGTCCGCAGGTCGTATTCCTTTGAGGTCTATGCAGAGCTAGTGCACGCTATGAGATACTATATCGTGCGTGACATAGCACCCTTGATCAATCCGATATGTTATTTATTTTCTTTTCTTTTCCTTTCCAATACCTTTCTTCCCAGGGAAATGATATGTCCCGGAGCTTTGCCACCTGGACAATACTTAGCATGAGATGCATGAACCAAAGGGTACCGAATGAGATTATCCGTTGATTTAAATACATCATTAGGAAAAGAGCCTCCCGGTATTGAGACTATTCACAATGATAATTTATTCTAATTACAATACTCAGTTTTCAACCTATGCACCTGGAACCAAAATAATCATGCAGTATTGGAATCAACCCTCCCAGCTCACCTGTATCTAAGGGTATACTCACCGAATGAAGATTCTCCAAGCCTCTGTAGTCCATATCCTGTCTCAGTGCAAAATTTTAAATAAAAATACAACCCAACGCCACGCAATGCTTTTCAGGATATATTAGAGAACCCCAAGCCTGAAATCCCGACAAAGATATCTTATTCTCAGCGTAACTCTTTGTCGCCCGGTGACCAACAAGACGGAAAAATAAAAAGGTGACAACACAAGGCTTGGGTATGAATCAAGAGAGAGTAGAAGCGAAAATACTATAAGAACAAAAGGGGGGAAGATGGAGACGCTCATATGCATGTCAGAGAAGTAGGACCGTGTTGTCTTGTAGATCTGTAGATCAATGTGATATCTTCGCATATCACATGTCTTCTGTAGAACGATAACAATAAAGCATGGCAGCCGGGTGATATGAGATGCACCGGAATATATGCTACATCCATTCCACAGCCTATCTCCGTTTCGGTCGGATGAACGGATCGACTGTTTTCTTCTTCCGCATCGGCGGAGGGGGCCTGGCCCCATTCCCTGGCCGCTGGGGAGGCCGCTGTGGATGCTATATAAGAGTGAAGTTAGCAAGCAGTTGCCAAGCTATCCATAGTAGAGATAAAACACATACATTTGCTGGACCTGCATCCGCCCGTGGGCCGCTGGGAGGCTTATTCTGGCTGATAGGCGCATAAGCCGGTCCATCTCGTGACGGTTTCACTAGATCCTGCGAGACTAATCAGCAGAGTTCATTATGAAGTTGGAAGGAATGGCCAACCTCCGTGTTCAGCGGAACATTAGCATCGATTTTTCGTCGTGGGTTCTTAGGGGCTGTTGGTGGCACGTTTTGATCTGATTTTCGCTTTGGAGGCTTCGCGGCGTCAGAAGAGGGGGAATTTGTGCGTTTGCGCTTAGCTGCGCCTTTGCTGCTATCTGTTTTGGGTTGCTCGGACTTTTTATCGTTGGGACCAGACGTAACCTGGATAACAGGTACTTTGGGGTCGTGCCCTCCAAGTTGCCTGGCCCGTTGGCGGTCTGCTCTCTGCTTTTGCATTTGCGTATGATGATATTCCTCTCGCGAAATTCTTTGTTTCTCTTGCTTTGATAAAATTCTCGTGGACTTGCAGTCACGAGCAACGTGTCCAGCCTCGCCGCACTCCAGACAACGCTCTGATGTACAAACTGCACGCGTATGTCCGGGCTGCCCACACCTGTAGCAGTTGCCTCGAGCTGCTTCCTTCGCATCGATGTTGTCGCAATTATGAGTCATGTGAGAGAAATTGCCACAATAACCACACATGCGGTTATCATCCAAGCCGCTGGCACCCCCTGACGGTCCCTCAGGTGGGGAGACATAAGGGTCATTCTTGTTGGACGCACCCGTAGGATCTGTTGGGAGATTGTCACGAGAGGATGAGGACGACCGAGAAGCAGGATCGGTTGGTGTGCCGGGAGAAGGCTTTGTTGACTCTGCTGCATCAGCATCCAGCATGTCAACATTCCTGTAGCCAGTAAACTGGGGCCGCTGAAGGATTTTCAGAACATCACCATCAGTGTAGACACTCCGACGGCGAGCGTCTTTTATAAGGCTATTCCAGAACTCGCCCTGCACCAGGGACTGCGAATTCCCTAGAACCCAAAGTGAGGACTTGGCACGCGTCAAACCGACGTTCATACGGCGAATGTCGGACAAGAAACCAATTCCTTTGTTGGAGGCTCTAACGCACGAAAATATGATAACCTCACTCTCCCTTCCTTGGAAGGCATCTGTAGTGTTGAAATCAATCATGCTAAAGATTGCATTTCCATATTTCGCGGCAAAATGAGTTTTCAACTCTCTTAGTTGGCCTTTATACGGGGTAATGATGCCGATTTTACCAGAGAAGTCAAAGCCTTGGAAATCCGAGACCAACCGCTCATATAATTGCATGGCTACTCGAAGTTCCGCCATATTGACCAATGAGTGACCCCTTGCAGCACTTTGGTGAAGACCCTGTACATCAAAGAACCGATATGGGCTAAGAAGCTCGCTCTGATGCCAGGGACGAGCGCGAAGCCGTGCCATGTCAGGACCGTCTTGCAGCTTACCATCATAGAAGGCATTGCGCGGGTATGCACTGATTTCCGGATGCATACGGTATTGGATATCCAGCAGGTGGACATCCCTAGGGTGATTGGACTGCATCCGGACGAACAGACTCTGCTCATATTGGAATTTCGAAGCGACTTTGGACAGGACAGTGGGCGGTAATTGTTTTGGATCTCCGACAAGGATACATTTGGAACATCCATATTTTAGCGGGATTAGAGCACTCAGTTCAATCGATTGCGCAGCTTCGTCAATGACAACTGTTTCGAACTCAATGCTTAGGTTCTGGAACATCTCGTGACCACTACCACTGAGAGTGGCACAGATAACATGAGCCCCATCAATGATCTCCTGCTGTATTTTCCGCCGGGTTAAGTCAGCATCACGGGCCGCTGAATGGTTTTTGTCGCGGGCATTATCGATCTCTTGACTCAATGCAGTCTTCTTCTTCTTAAGCAGCTCAAACTCGCGTTCTAGTTCTGCAGGAACAGGTAAGCCCTGGGCTCTGCATTGGTCCAACTTGGAACGAGTTTCTTTGAAAGCAGTGTCAGCTGCTTTGTGCTCCATATAAATCTTCTGTAGATCCCTTTCGCCCGAGTCTTTGCGTGATGTTTGGCTCAATCTTGCATTCACTAGTTCGTCTAGGGTCACATCAAGGACATTGGTATTTATGGCATCGCTCCTTCCAAGTCGAATGACGGATAGCTTTTCATGGCGACCCTGAATTGTCTTGACACCTGTTTTGAATCTCATGACCAATTCATCAACGGCGGCATTGCTAGGGGCGCACACAAGCAGCTTCTTTGAAGTAGTTGTCCTTGGGGGAGGTTTGATGTTCCCGACACCTGTTGGCCGCGAGATGGTGACACCCTGGTTGCCAAGTACGCCACTCAGGAGAGCTCCCACAAGAGCAACAATTGTCTTTGTTTTTCCAGATCCCGGAGGACCTTGAATGAGGGTGAAAGCATCATTGTCCAGAGCGGACTTGATAGCCTTTGCCTGGGCGGGGTTGACGTTGTAATTCTCAGCAATTGGGCCCAAGGTTGCTTCCGAATAATTCAGGATTGGGGACGGCTTGGCTTTCACGACCTCCTCGCAAAGATCATAATATTGCAAGGCCATAAGAGCACCATATTCACGCTCGAGAGGGGTTAAGGATGTAACCTTGGCACCCCAGATCTCTGATCCTGGTGCAAGGGCGTTGATAAATGAGTTACCAGGGTTAACTCTATAGGCAATCTCTACGGTTCCCTTCTTTTTATTTATTCCCGCAATACGAGCAAGACAATGCGGAGCAGACGGATTATTAGTCGGTGAGTTTGCCTTTGAAAGCAAGACAATGTCTGCTTCGCCAAGCCCATAGTCCTTGACCTCAAGCGCTGGCATAACCGTGCTAACTTCCACGAAAGAGTCCACCGACAGTCGTGTCGCGACCTTAACCTCGAATGGTTTGAAATTTCCCTCTTCTTTCGAGGACTGGAAACCTTGCCATGCTTCCAGTATCAAAAGAGGCTCGAAAGTTTTCTGGTAATCAATAGGGTCTCTGAATGTGTTGGATATCAAACTGTAATCAGTACGGCCCGAGTTCGGCGGAAGATCGCCGTTAGCAAAAAAGTCCCAAGACAATATGGTCCGATGTAGTGAAGAGAGGTCTGGAGCCAATCGTGCGCGCATATCCTTTGCAGAACGCACTTGCTTGATCTTCTTGACAGGACCCTGCTGTTTGAGTGACAGTCTCTTGCTTTCTTCATAGGCCCTAACGGCGTCAGGTTTAGATCCACCTTTCGGGCCGAAAAGCTCTCTGTCGAGTTCATCCTCACTCTCCGATTCAGACTCTGACCCCGATGACACCATCATACTATCAGCAGGCCTATGATCCTTGCCTTTAACTCCAATTCCAGTCAGCCCAGAGCCTTGTTCAGCGGTTTGTTCAGCAACTCCAGTCGCCGGAAGACTCTTCTTCAAACGTGCAAGCTCGGCCATATCACGCTTCTTTTTAGCCTCTCGCTCTCTTTCTCGTTTCTCACGGAAAGCCTGGACGGTTACATTAGACTTCAAAGGCGCCGGGGCGGGCCTGGGAATCGCTGGAAGAGCCTTTGCTGCTTTCTCAGCCCTCTTCTTCGCTTCGGCAGCGACTCTTTCCTTGTTTAGTTCAACAGACCGAGATAATTGCAAGAGGACATCATCTGGAACATTGTCGTCGAACTCGTCCGGTGTTCTTGATGGGCTGGGAGTAGCTGAAAGCTCGGCCGGTCTAGCAAATGCTGTGATCGAGCTCTGTTTCTTTAGACTAGCAGTCGAAGCAGTAACAACAGGCTTCTTGTAATAAGCTTCCAAAGCTCTAACAAGTTCTGCCTTCTCCCGTAACGTCAGCATAGTCTTGACGGTAGACTTGACTGCGACACCCTCAATATAATCTAGAGCATCCTCTTTCACGGTGGTAACGCTGAGCTCCCCAAGACGGCGAAGGAGCTTGGCAACAAGTCCAACTAGAGTAGTAGCCAAATACTCATCCTTCAGTCGTAGCCATTTGACCATTGTACTCATAGTCGCCGTTGGAGACTTGAGGAAATTCTCGCGGGCAGAGGTCTCTTGACTGGGGTCCGCGTCGACAACGGCACTCAGAAAGACACCGTACTGATCGAAGAGAAGATCGGCGAACTGGATACTATCGCGACAGAATTCTAGCATCACCATCCTGTCATTGCCTCTGAGATGCCACGATTCAGTTTCGTCAAATATCGTGGTCAAGGCTTGCCACAGGTATTCCCACAGCTTCTGAAGAGAAAGAATCTCTCGGCGATCTGCGAGTTTGCGAGTTCTGAGCATACCAGCCTGGCTGTCGCAAAGGATATCCACAATGTCCGTTCCTGTATGAATCATCCTCGGGGCAGAAGCAAATGTTTTCATGTTCGATATACGTCGAAAAGACCAGCTGAGCCCGTACATAGTCGTAGTAAAGAAAGACTGTAAAAGATGGGAAATGGCATCCCTTCGAGCAGACTGTCCACTGACATTTTTTATGAGATCCACTGCGGCTTGATAGGTGTTCAGATCAGCTGCAAAAAGTGCGGAGATCAGAGCACTACTAGTATCTTGACTTTTAAAGAGCTCGTCAAGGTGCTCCGGATTGAAATCTGCAAGACGCTCAATTATTAAGCATGACAGATGAGTAAGATGGCCGTAGATCATGTTGAAGTGAGTCTTCTCCTGACTGGCTCCTCCCTTTGTGGGGAATTTCTCCAAACCGACCAGCGGTAATATACCGAGAAGAGCAGATGTTGAAAGGGCCAGATTGTCTTCATGAAGGTGTTTTACAACAGCGTCCCAAATTGGAGCTGAATACGTGCTTACACCATGCTGAAGGGTATTATACCGTAAGATGACCTCATAATCGCTCTTGAGAGATTGACACTCCAGAGCGAGTGTATTACGAATGACATCCATGCACAGCGCTGATATTTCGCGCTGACGTCCCTGTTCAACCTCAAACTTGGGAGGTTCAAGAATTCTAGCGATGTTTGCACTCACAACTTCCATGGTCTCAGATAGAACAATTCGCGCTACAGAGCCCCTCGAAGATTCATGGTCGGTGAAACTGCGAAGTGTATAGAGTAAGCTTGACAAGCCGATGTGAAAGCAATGATACCTGGCCAAGTTAGGCAGGCGCGAGTCTTGTAGCCGATCAAGAAGCTGGTAAACTAGGGACCTGCATGCTGACGGTTGATGGGGGCCCTTCAGTGATGACATAAATGGATTAATCCACGACAACATATCTTTCATAGCGGACTTTTCATAGGGCTCGCCATCGGTGGCTTGCATCAAGAATGCATCCAGCTGGGGATTGTAGAACACAAGCTCAATGATAGCTTGAGGCGATATGGTCTGCATCGCATCCCAGAAGTCTCCAGGTGCCTTTTCCAAAAATATCTGAATCGTATTCAAGATAAAGCGCAGGCCAGGAGACTGTATCCCGATGTGCTCCACCGAAAGACGGCAAGGGTCAATTTCGAGGGCTCGCAGATGATGAGTAATCTGGTCTTTATCTAGCCTTTTCACCACAAGCTGCATTCCACGCCATAGTCGCTGGATGGCAGCGACCTGAACCGGCTGTTGAGAAGCTGACCTAAGTGCGCCCAAAAGCCCTTCTTTGATTGCCCAATCAAATTCTGTGTCGCTGGGAGGTCGGGAATACCGCATCCAAGCCTGGATAGCCCAAAAGCTGCGACTCTGATTGGGGTCAAACAAGAAACGGGAGACAGCCGGGATATAGTCCGAAACTTTTAGACTACGCTTCGTCTGAATAAGCCTAAATGGCTCGTCGAAGTATTGCTGGAGAAGACTGTCATTGCGAAGCATAGCATCACAACTCAAGCTCTCAAAGATGGATAGCAAAGAAGCCCGGTCCAACACATGAAGCCCAATTTCCTGGGGTGGTACCTCTTTCAATTTCGTTGTTGCAGTGGTCAAATTCCTCGTTATCCTCTTTATATCGGATTCGTCAATCATCCGGGAAAACTTTTCGATATCTTCATCATCGTAGTTTTCTTTCAGTTGCTCCATCAACCAAATCTTTCCCGTATAGTACTGTTTGATACAGAGATCGCATTTCTCGAGGGTGTCGTCCAACTTCCTCCAAATCCAGTTTTGCAGCTCTTCAACCCCCTCTTCGTTGTACGCCAATATGCGCATGCATGACAGGAATTTTTCCCTGCGAGCTGCCGCCTCTGCCACCAGTTCTGCTATGTTCTTCCCCGATTCGTCCACCTGATCAGTTTCGTCGTAGCGTGCGTGGTCGTCATCATGTTGTCGCGGGCATAATAGGTGGACGTTGTCAGGAAGGGCTTGTAGCTCTCTGCAAACAGATTGACGCTTAACTACTGTAATAAACGGTGACAGCTGCAAGCTGCACAACTTAGCGACTCACCCAACAATATCCATAAACTCCATGGTTACGATCCGATAATCCAGCTGTGGTGTGTCGCTGCGGTAAACAACAGAGCATGGAGCATTCCCTGGCCAAATAGACAGAAATTGGCTACTATGCTCAAATCTAGAATGCAAAGTCTCACAGAGCTATCTCACTGGATCGACCAGGGCTTCAAAGATCCTCTTTCACGGTGGGCTATATAAGCATGGTTGTGGCAACTAGGCACTTAAGAGATGATACAAAAGGCTTTGCTTTTCCGCTCTGCACGCCACCACGTCACAGTGTGAAAGGAAGGATAAAGGGAAGTCGGGGGAATGATGTGCATTAACACAATCTTTATAAAAATTCAAAAAACAATGTGCTTACACATGCCCTCAAGGAAGCAACAACACAAAGAGACTCAAGTGTAAAGAGAAATGAAAAAGCCCATCGGCAGAAGGCATGCAATACAACGGAGTAAATCAGTGCCGCACCTTCGTTCCTGGCTATTGGTTAATGTAGAAGGCGGTCAAAACGCCTATCATCCACTTTACGCGCGAGGACGCGCCTATCCTCCACCTGAGCTTTTGTGCGCTACACCTAATTCAGATTAATCTCATTTCTTTACATCGTCCGCATCCTGTCCTGCCGAATGCTGCTGAGGTGTCTACATGACGGATGACTGCTTTCGAATGAACTCTCTACTTCTCTGAGGGACATTTATATTGACAGCCTTCAATAGAAAACGTAAAATCCATAAAACCCGCCACCACACATACCTCATTCCTTCAAGAGCGCTCAAGGTTGTCCTTTGATCAGATCTTTTGTGAAAACAGTCAAGATTATAAGTGAGGAAGGGAAAAGAAAAGGGTAGCGAAGGAAGAAAAGCGTATTCACACACACGAAAATAAGGCTTTTGTACAAGAAAAACACAGGCCTTACGCCACAAAGTAGATAAAAAGGGGAAGTCAAAAGATTGAACGCAGTAAAGCTTCAGTAGAAAATATTCGCGCCGAACCACCCAGATATGTATACCGAACGCCTTCTATGGGGGAATAAATAGCGGGGCTCCAAGAAAACAAGGAGATTACTCGTCATACAAAACCACAAACAGAACGAAACAGATGCATCGACAAGAAACCGACAAAGGGTCGTGAGAAACATCGAGTGTATATAGTATAGTATAGGATGGATAAATATAGTTTATGACGAATGCGATGGAGGATCGTAAGGGGCTTTCAGTGGACTATGAGGACTTTGAGGCTCTTGAGCGCCACTTGTAAGTCCCGTCTCCACTCGCGTTAGCTCGTTGTTCGCTTCGAAATCATGTCGGACTCTATCAAAGGAATGCCGCGTCCGTTCGGTCGAGCCGCGGACATAGTCCACAGGCTGAGCATGATAAAATTGGTTCGTATCGAGGCTGGATGCATAATTTGTCCCATTACTGCCATTTTGACTGCGGTGGTTGTGCGTCTGATGGGTACGCGACGTTGGTGCAACGGAAGGCGTATATATCTGCTGGTCGTCGGAAAAAGGATCCTGTTTCATACTGGGTTGCATTGGTTTTCCCAAATCCGAAGAAGCAGCCGATTCATCACTCAACAACTGACCTGAAGCCGCAGCGCTAGCTGCCTTGGGCGGTACAAACGCCTCATACTGATCCAAGAACTTAAATTTGCCCTGAGTGACCTGCTCCCGAATGATGTCCACATCTAGGGGGAAAAACACCTTCTGGAAGGCCTTGAAAGTAAAACGAGGAAGGAGGCATATCGTGACGGTAAGAAGTAGTACAACCCAGAAAGACAAAGTTCCATAGACCTGGGCTCCGGACTTATAGAACTGAGCCGAAGCATCAACCGACGAGTAGATACCAGTCCAAAGGAAGATCAGGAGTGTACTGATAACATTGATCAATACTGTCAACCAATCCCACCGATACGAATTCAGCATGATGTAAGTATTGCTGGCAATGACCGCGCTCGTGGCGACGAGGACACCCATACGAGTCCGGTCGGCGATATCCAGCCCATTGGAGGTTTGGAAGGTCGCCCGGCTGTACAAAAGATATGGCATGAAGAAACAAATGAGGGACTGGTAAAGGCCATCAGCCATGTACAACCTAGGGCATGTTAGTACTGACTAGAAGGAATGGTCAGTTGGACAGCCTACCAGAATTTGAGTTGAGACCATTCCTTTCGCTCTATGCCTCGCATGTACAGTTGGGGAACAGCCAAAGAGATTTTGTCGTCGACGTCCTGGTCAAAGATACCCATGAAAATCACGGGAAGTGATGTAAACGCCACGTTGACCAGGACAATATATGTATAGTCAAAGAGGTAGGAGCCATCAAAGTCGTTGTAAATCGAATACCAGAAGAGTGCAATTGTCCATACTAAGTTCTAGAAAGTTGTTGTTAGCCGGGCCCCAATAGGTAGGATGACAAGCAAATGATAGAAGACATACCTTGTAGAAGAAGTTTGCAATGGTCTCCGCCATGCGGCGGTAAGACCATCTTCCATGGACAAGGATAAGACGCTGAAGGAACCGAAATTGACCAATAGCATAATCAGAGGACATGGCTGCCTGTCGGCCTTCTTCACCGATGATACCAACACCGACATCGGCCTCCTGGATCATGGCAACATCATTGGCACCATCGCCAATAGAGAGAGCCATAATATCAAGGCCATTCTTGACCATGCGTACGACTGCAGCTTTCTGTGCAGGACTGACTCGACAGCAAAGAACAGATTTGCACTGTTTACACAATAGCAAAAATTTCTGCTTTAGTTCATCATCGAGCATCAGCTTGAGCGTCTCACCATCAATAACTACGGCGTGTGTTGGTTCTGGTGGCGTATGGTCCTGGCGGGCAGCGAGAAGCTCTTCATCAGATCCGGTCAGTCCAAACCTATGCAACTGTTGGTCAAGTTCTTGCGCTGCACGGTGCGACTCATTGCCTGGGATGTTGAAGACAATCAATTCCATATCGTTATCCAAAAGGTTGCACGAGAACCCGATGTTGATGGCAGTCTCCACCTTATCGCCTGTCAAGACCCACAGCTTGATACCAGCATCCGCTAACAGAGAAATGGTATCTGGAACACCATCCTGGAGTCTATCCTCAATAGCAGTTCCTCCGATGAGCATGAGTTCTTGTTCGATGTTACTGGAGACCTCCTCAAGTTTTTCCTCACGGTCGGTGAGCGCAGCAGCGGCAATGTCGTGCTCCTTGCTCCATGCCCTGTATTCTTCCTCGCTGAGCACGCGATCTGCGACACACAAAGTCCGCAAACCTTCACGAGCGAACATTTCAAGGTGCTCTGCTGTCTTCTTTCGGAGTTCCTGTTGCTTCCCTGGGGCCAAGCGCGAGTAAATGATGCTATCAGCACCCTTGCAGAAGAGTCGTATGTGACCGTCAGGCATGCGGATGATCGCGCTCATTCGCTTTCTTGACGAGTTGAATTCTAGAGTGTTGAGCACGGTGTATGTCCGCTCTTCCCCCATGACGTTCAAAACGAGGTCGTCACCTGATCTTCCCAGAAGAGTGAAGCCACAGTCTCGAGCTGTGCCCACTAAAGCCGCCTCGTCGGGCGACTGTGCTTTAAACTCGATCTGTGGAGGATCTCCAGGTGTATGCTCGGTGATTACGGTATGACATACCGCAAGGGCGAGCATAAAATGTTCCGTGGCCTTCCTCTGGGCATCACCTGACTGGCCTCCCAAGTCTGCCACATAATTCGATGATACGAAAGTCAAACTCTCGTCATGCAAATAGGGGTTATCATGCATCTTGCGTAACAACTCGAGCATCTTAGTCGTATCTTGAGCAATCCTCTCCCGTTCCCTAGCAGCAACAGCATCAGCATCTCCTCCCTCTCGCCGTACCATGCCAACCTGAGCTTCGGTGAACGCTTCGCCGTACGAGATCCCATTAACAGTGCATTTCTTGAAGTCCATGACATTCTGAGTGAGCGTGCCTGTCTTGTCTGAGAAAATGTACTCAATTTGTCCAACATCGTCTGAAATGTTCCAAGACTTTGGCACACAGTAAATCTGCAGCTTCTCGTAGTACATGAAGATGTCACTGTGAATGAAGACAGCCTGGATTGTGCGAACGATTTCAAGAGAAATATAGAGTGAAATCGGAACCAAGTTTTGGAATAAGATGAGGGCGACCCAAAAGGTGATAATACCAGTGACCGCTGGAGTGCTCCCATAGGATTCCAAGTCGAAATAATTGAGAGACCTGTCGGTCGAGGACCACGCAACACCGTTGACGATACCGGAAATGAGGCACATGAAGAACAAGATAATGAAGTTGTATATGACGTTCCAATTGAGGTCCTTAGCAAGGCGGGCCCTTTTACTGGGTGTCACACCTGAGTTCAGCATAATTTTCGTCTCGTCACCAGTGAAAAGGACAACGCCAAGGGCCCATTCGGTGTTACGCAAAGAGCAACCACGGAGGAGTATATTGTTGATTGTGATGGGCTCAATCATTTCCTTTCGAGGTGCCTCCGGGAAGTCGGGATCACGCTGGTCCCAGCGTAGCGCACCGTTATAGGCGTACAAGTTGGGGTGCGGTGGCTCACTATCGATCACAAACTCCGCCCTCTCGCAATCTCTGGCATGTCTGACCTGCCGACCACAATGGAGGGCTTGGCGGACTTTGAGGTTAGTTTCGCCATCCAAGCTCTTCGTCTCCACGTAACATGCACCATCAGGATCGGACGTTGATAACACCACGACATCGGCTGGAACAGGATCTCCGTTGTATAGTCGAACATAATCTCCCACTTGGACATTCTTCCAATAATCGCGCTTAAACCTGGCCTTTCCAACTATCTGCTTGGACGTGTCCACAACACTCCCACCTTTTTTCGGGGGAGTAGCAGTATAAGCGGGCAGCGCGACACTGTCTCGAGCTTTGTCCGGATGCAGATATTGGCTATTCTCGTCAACTGCGTGTGTCCAATCCGGGCGCGCTTCGGGAGTCGGCGAAGGAACGGGTGTCATTTGAATAGCCTCGTCTGCCAAGCCGCCGTCGCCTCGTTGAGAATACACAGATGCACGGGGGGTCACTGTGGTCATAAAAGACGCACGCCTATCAGCTTCCTCGGGATCATGCTGCTTCTTGTTCTTCTGGGCCAAGCCCTTGATCGTTCTGTATGTCCATATAGTCGCCCGGGTACAGGCTTTCTTAAATCGACGCCACAGAGAGACGTTGTCTTCGACTGAATTCACATTGTTCCAGTCGATCAAGCGGTAGACCGGTGAATTATTGACTTCGTTATCAACTACTGTACGTCGCCAATCCTCAATAGCATCTTTGATGGATGTAACTACCACGATGACGATCAAGGGAACCGTGTTAAGGGCAGGAGTATCGACACCGAAAATAGAGAAGAACTAAACTTGGCTGTTAGTCATAGACACCTTCGGCGTAAGACCGATGATACGTACCCCGAGAATAATGATGAACAAGAAATAGATATTAGCAATGTTATGGAATTGGAGCCATATATTCTTCGGGACGAAAGTCAATGGTGTATATTTCGCAGTCCGAATTTTATTCCTGGGGTAATATGCCTTGGGGTGACCATCCTCATCTCTTTCCGACTCAGGGATAGGGATGTTAAAGTATACTCTTCGATTGCTGGCTTCCGCATCGCCTTCAGCATTCGGGTTCTCTGCAGTAGGAAGATTGCTAGATGTAGACTTGCGCTTCTCGTTCTTCATCTCCGAGCGTTTGTTAAAGCGATCCATGATAGAGACGCGTTTCCGCACACCTCCGGCGCCTTGAACTCGCTGCGTCGCCCATCGTTGTCGTTTAGTCGGTTTGGAAATATTGCTGCTCACTTCCTGGATTTCACCCCCAGGTAAGTCATTCTCCGGCGGCGCTAGATGATTGGAAGCCATTTAGGCTACTTCTAGCCCTCGACAGGGCATACAATGTGTGGCCGTTATGTACTTAAAAGGTGGAGGGCGAGCATCCGCTCCAAGGAGCCACAGACAATACCGCAGCCAGTTCGCGAATTCTTCGTTTGTTTCTGCGCGGAGAAGAGCGGGAAGGTTAGACAGTGAGAGAAATTTTGTCAATTATATCGCGATTGACAGCGTGGTAAAAGATCTCAGCTGTGAGGCGCTCAAGTGAAGCGGGTAGATTTGGTGGAGTTACCAGCAGTCTAAAGCAGTGTAATGGGAGCAAGGAAGAGGGCGAACGAACGGGGGAGGGGAGAAAGATGGGTTACCCGCCACGGGCCATGCATCTAACATAGAAGAAGTGATACACAGGATCCAAAAGTGCTAAAGAAATCTTTGGCGATGAGGATCGATCCTCCAGAGGGGAAAGTGTGAGAGGGAAAAGTAAGTCAAGAGGCTTAGGGACAGTGTTTCTGCCAATCCCTCTCTCCCTCTGGGAAGCCCCGGGAACGAGGAGGGTATATTACCAATCCAATACGCTGTAGCTTCTGCGGGATCAGCGGCATGGACATTGTTTCCAGTCCGGTATGGTAAAGTTCGAACCAGAGAACGCGTAAGTTTTAAATTATTAAGATGACAATGATCATCACGGTGGTACCTTTAGTGATGCCAAATTTTCCATGAGTGTTTCATCTACATAAGCATTTGCATACAATTTCTACTATGGTGTACAATGAGATTATATTCCCTCAATTTCTTGTTCAGTTCCATTTTCAATCTCTTCTCTAATATCGACTCGATATATAGCTTAGCTATCGCAAAAAGCAGACTGACGTATAAAGGGATCTAGATATTGCCGTCATAATTACGGTAATTTACCAGCAGAATGTACCAATACCTACCACGAGTTCGGCATGGGCATCCAGTGATGCCAGCCTCGCCATGGACTGTAAGCAACGATACTTTGGTTCTCCTCCCAAACTTTTTAACACCCGGTGGCAAGCACCCTCCGATACGGGATTCGGCTTTCGGAAGAGGCGAGTGCTTTTAAAGCAACATCTAGGCCATTATATTCTTAAGGGCCTACGGAAAACGGAGGACTTAAAAGTGATTTATGACATATTGCCAATACCCGCATACTACTACTCTAGGTACCGAGTCCATCCCGCACGGTTAAATCGGACCTCCGATATGGACAACTTGTCCGTTAGGGAGAAATGCGGAAACAAGGAAAGAAATAAAATAAAATAAGAAATAAAAGAGGAACAAGGATAAGGGTTGTAAGGCTGTGTTATACGAACTTAGGCAGTGCATATCTGACATTGTCCTATCATAATTTTTATTGTACTCCGTACAACAATTACACATATCCCCAAAAAAAAAAAAAAAAAAAAAAAGGGTGGGACACCTTTAAAGAAATCTATACGGAATATTGGAATACTAGTGACCCATAATCAGCCCCCTCGATTGTAGGTATGAGCTGACTACGTACTCAGAAGTGGCAGTGAGGTTTTCGTATGCGAAATTATACCCCATCCTGCAAAATGAGATGGTATGCAAAATAGTGCAGCTTCCATGGAACAGAACATGTCACCCACTTTAGATATGGGGGGGGCTTTTTCGGAGAATGGGGCCTGAAACAGGCTAAAGGCCGTCTCGGACGGCACATGCTTTCTCCGTAACTTATCCACAGGCCATGAGACATCATCTGTACTCGGGGCCATACATTCCACATGCCCTAACTCTTTGTAGCTCTGGCGTCAGGAAAAACTGTATACCTACATGGACAGTGCATAAGCCCAGAATTATACTAACGGCTATCCATATCTCATTTGTGCATCAAAGATATAACCATATATTAGTATAGGGGGATGGTCGCAATTCTATGATTCTATGTTTTCCTTTACCCCTTTTTCCATCTTTCTGCCTTCACCCCTCTCCTTTTCCCGTCTTGGCCTTTATAAGCTAACTGCTGAATCTAGTATGGTGTGACTCCATCTTGCGCGTAGCTGCGGTGGATTTTGGCTCGTTACGTGAGCCGATGAAATGATCGCCCGCCAACTGTTCTTGAAATCGTTCCGATAAACTCAGTCTGTGGTACGGAGCAAAAGGAAGCCTCTACGCGAGGGAATGCTCCTGTCAGTAACTAGGTAATTCTCACGCGGTGTGGTATCAAACAGTCGGAATTTACTTTCACCCCCCCCGTATAGGGTATCTGTCCATTTGCTGTCTATATTTGGCAATACGCACCGCCTACCGGTTTTATGCATGCAGTATCCCATGACCCGTACTGTACACTGTACGCTGCAAATCACAATTTGCAAAATGAGCCTACGTCAGTCCAGCATATGATATGCACATACATGGATACATACGGAGTACAGTCTCTGTTGCTCACTTTACATCCGTCTTCCAATCGTACAACTGGTTTTCTTAGAAACCTGAAAGCCATAATAATATTCTCATCTGATGCTTATTATAAGCAAAAATCAGCTGAGCATGCGTTGATCTACATAAACATAATCATTCCTCAAGTATTTCCTTTGAATGGTGGATCCTGAATCTCGAGTCGTTGGGTGTAATGGATTTGCATCAGTCAGTCAGATCGGCCGCGAACTGTTGTGGGGAACAAAGTGTACAGTGTACAGTAAGCCAGATCTGCACTTTTCTCTCACCCCTAAACTTTTCCCGATACAGAAGACAGGTGGAAAATTTCAGGCTCGATAAGCAATCCACAGCTTAAAGGGGGGGCAGTGCACTATTAGGCCAGACAAAGTCGACTGCAAGTATCTGTACCCCGTAGGTGTTCCGAGCAGGTTCTCCATACCTTAGGCAGCAATGTAACCTAAAGCGCTACTCCTACTCTATTAGTAGTATTCTATCTATTCCCTACCTTACTGTCGCAGCACAAACAAATGAAGCCTGCAGTAATTACCAAAAAGGTATCCTGAGAATTGAAATGTTCTTTTGGCAAAGTGGGGGACTTAAGGTTACGTAGGGCGTCGGGATGAAGCTCCTAAAGGGACTAATTCCACCAAAAGCAGTAATTGGCTTTGAATACTGAGTAACTATTGCCCAAAAGATCACGATTATCGAACTTTGCGTTGATCGGAAATCACCCTTAGGGAAACCCTTTTTTTTTTACCCCTTCCCGTTGTCCGTGGTACTTTATCTGCTAGTTCTATATAATTTTTGTCTGTAATTAGATGCCAAGCCTATACCTTATTATCAAAGTTCAGCTCTGTCACAATTCCACTCCTTCCCTGTTCAGTGGATCAAAATGAGATATGGACTGACTAAAAGTCAAAGAATTGGACGATAGCGTCTCAGTATAAAGTCTCGTTCCGCGCAAGGGGCATTAAAACATCCTCTACTCTGTATAGTTTATCTGTATACTGGAGACCGCTCGGTCATGCCTCATCGATGAACCTATTATACTTGTCTCTTCCTAATGGCATAATTCTGTAAACATACACATGATGTCCTTTTCCAAGATTTTAGATTACTTCAATAGAGAAGAAAGTTGACGCCCAGTGAGGTTTATTCGTTGTATGTACATGAATTTCTATACACATAGAAGTCCATCGCTTGTTTTTATCAACATCCAGTGCTAAGCGTAAGACTAGCATGATACTCATGACCATTTGTTTTCCTGTCTTCGTATAGCTATAATATTAAGTTGCTGAAAACTTTCGGGGTAGTTGAGGACGTGGTACAGCAGCTGGGTAGCATTAGAGGGCTATATATATCTCGCTTGAGGAGCAGGTCTAACATATAACCTTAGGTATCGATACTATACCAAGTGAGTCCAACTAAAGTAATATAAGACTTTCCGTACGATTAATTAGTTATGGCATTTCTTTAGTGGTTCTGATTCGCCATCATGTTGGGCAGCTCGAGGATTGTGAATAAGAGACATATACTTGCTACTACAAATACCTATAAAGGGGCCCCATGTTAAACAAAGATATATATACATACCCACACAACGAGGAAAGGGAAGGCCACTGAGAATGGCCAAACAACCAGGGTAGGCGCGAAGGTCAGTAGTGTTAGAAAGTTGGTTTGAAGGTGTGATAGATAGTGCGTCTCACATACGGAGATGATCGTATAACAAAACTAACCTGTATGACCTAGTGGAAACTTCCGCATTTAGTTTGCCCCAGAAAAATGATATACTTGCGCAAGCAATTAGAAAGATTTAGAAAGCAGTTATTAACTTCATTCGAAGCAAAATGAGTGTTTGGACGTAGTCTAGACTGTCTCGTAGTATACTGGGGCCCAGGAAAGTACTCCATTTATCCGTAAGAGGTAAAGGCCATTCTATTGGCTAGCGCCGAACCTAACCTTTCTCCACTCAAGGTGTAGCGCCAAGATGCCTACTAGCTATCGGGAGCCGTGCATGCGGGCCAATTTCCATATCAAACTTCCTTCAGAATGTCCGGCATGTCTCAACGTTCCAGCATCAGGAATTATTTCAAACGGCCAGATTTTTCAGCTAGCAGAGATTCTCGGTACCAGGATCCAAGCGAAACTCTTGCCGCGAGTTCTCAGTCTTCTCCCCTCACTGAACCGCCGTCGTCCTTTGTATCAAATGGTGGATCTCCACAAACTCCAGACGGTCCAGCATTGCAGCTGAAACAGTCATTGTTACTCTCTGTCACAGATTCTGCAGAAAACTCACAGCACCAACCAAGCTCTCAAAATACTGAACCCACAGCTTCTGATCCAACATTACCACCAAGCTTCAACCTAGCCCAGCGCGTTGTTAGAAACGGAAAAGAAGTTGTAATCAGCTCCGACGGTGAAGATACGGACACAAGTGAGGTCTTTGAAGATCCAACCTCTCTTTTTCTGAAGTTCGCCAAACCAGATGAAACCTCCACAAAGGAAGAAACAAGCAATGATTCATCTAGCCACGGAAGGACTTTGCGTTCTCGGCCGTCAAGAGACGACGTGAAACCTAGAAGGTTTTCGCTGAGTCGTGTTTCTGCCCCGAAGTACAAGCACACCATTGATAGTCTTGTTACCCAGGCAGTCGATGATAATGAGACCGAGGCAAGCATTGCAAAGCTTAGGGCTGCTTTAGAAGAGGAAAATGCCCGGAAAGCCGCTTCAAAGTCCGAGGCAGCTCCGGGCTTACAACAGTTGCACGAAGGTATTCTGACGTCGGCTCTCGACGACCAGAATGACGAAACGGGGCTGCGACGCTTACTTGATGCTGTTCGGAGAACGGAAGCATTTGACATGGAGAAATCGTGGTTTTTCTTCGACCACGGCAGTGGATTAGCTCCTCCTCCGGCGTTTCCACGGAACTGTATACCAGCGAAGTCAAGTCTTTCTGTGCTACGAGGTTCGCTTGAAAAGTGGTATCTCGGGTTCCATCTCTAACCTGTTTGTAGATCCCGAATCGAGAGAGCGAGCATTTCATTCAGGCTCTGTTGATTTCGCGTTGTCAAGGGGGCTCCTGCCTGACGAGTTAGTTATATGGATGCTTAATTCTGGTGTGTTGACATGAATCCCTGAGTTAGTATTGCGCTTACATCCTTTAGTACCCTCAGAGCCTCGAGATACATTAAGGAGCGCTTATTGCCGGGCCTTCAAGGTTTGTCAAGCTATATGTTGAGTGGGAGAGGTTTTAATACTGAAGCATTTCAAAGAACACTACTGCGGAACGTATACAGTCACTTGTGCAGCCGGACAGCATTGACGCCATTTTTCAAAGGATGGGAGCAAGCCCGAAGGCCTTGGCATTCTCTGAAGTTATAGTTCCAGACGCAGTCCCAAAAAGTGAGGCTAGCCTGTATTTCTGCTCGTTTCGCTCTTTCGTATAACTAACAGAACACACAGATAGTTCGCTGCGCGCAGCTCCACAGCACCATGCTGCTCTGCTGTCTATTCTAAACCTTCTGCGTGGGGCAGCAGATCTGTTAGTGTCGAGGTTGCACCATGATGAAACAACTATTAACATTTGATAGGTTCTCCGACGAGACTAGAGAACACATACTTAGTATACTCTTCCGTCTTTCTCTCGACATATCATTAACTCGCGACCCCATGGGTTGCTCGGAATTGGAAAGGACTATAACTGCAGTGTTGGAGAGTATCCCCGAAGAAACGGCGGATGAGTTGGTAATACTACCTATGTCGTGCGACAATATGCAAGGATATCCACTGACGTATCTAGGTATATCGCGTGTGCACATCTGCCTACGAAACCATCAACGATGCTGTATTCCAGAGCCGCCTCTTGACGCACATCTTGCCAACATCAAGCTGGATTGCAATGCTGCGATGCCGTCTCGCCGTCGCGTTCTTAACGAGCGATCCTTCTCCACTAACCGAAGAGCCAGATGTGATGGTTTATTTAAAGAGAATAACCAATGTCCTGAAAGACAAACGTTTTGATGTGAAGAGATATAAGACGAAAGATCAACCCGAATACGACTATGGGGAACTTATGGCTATAACTACTATCCTCAATATTGCTATTGATTCCGGCTGGTCCGGCGTGGACTTTTCGAGTAAAGATGCAGAGCGGGAATTCAACTCCGAGGTTGATGTGCTCGCGGACCGGATCAAGAGAATATTCACCTCCATTGAGGATTCGGGCGCATCCCATCTCAAGCGGACCCTAGCGAAGGAAGCCCTCGAAGCCTTGCACTACCGCATTATATACTCTGTCAGGACCAAGCCACGCCCAAAGAGGTCAATATTCGGAGAGAATGGGGCTGGTCGCCAAAACAAGAAAGTTTTTGACCCGTGGAAGGTCAATATCAAACAAGACCCGGAAACTCCCACCCGACAACCAGAAGCTTCGCCATGAGGCTAGTCCTTGACTATCCTCATGGCCCAAAATCTATTTTCTTCTTTGCGTGGGAAGTATATCCAGACTATACACCAACCTTTATCACAACAAATGTCAAAGGGATTCTAGTGCAAGAGCTTGACAAATGCCAGAGCTACTATGATTGAAATGGCCAGCCAGGAGCATGACCAGACAACCTAAAATTATCTAATGATGGAAGGGGATTATGACTGATATGAGCTTGAGAGCAGCAGCCAGTGATTCTACTGTAACGCTGCCTTTTCCCACCCGATCTTCTTGAAGAGTAGCCTGAAACGTAGGTAAACTTTACTGGAGAATAGTAAGAGACTGTAGACAGGGCTATGCTGTTCTCCGCATGCGGAGCGTTAATCAAAGAGACATAGATACAAGAATCAGCGATAACGGACTTGGCGCAAAATCAATAATAGGACAGGTATTAGTCTAATCGTAGAACCTCCGGTTCTGGTTCTTTCCGAATAGTGTTTCTCTCACGGCGGGAAGAGCATCGATCTCGAGCAACCGCAGGCGCTCTTCGAAAGTGTTGTTGAGCTCGATCGTACCCTGTCCGCCGAGAATGACCACACCTCCAGCACTGCAGATCATGCGTTAGATATAGTACGACCGAAAGTGGAAACAAAGAACATGACTTACGATCCCTCCGGCAAAGGCTCGGCCTCATCTACCTCCACATTAACATCCTTGCCAACCTTCTCTTTGAATGCCTTCTGAGCCCCCTCAATCGCCTTCTTAGCTGCGCCAGTGTCCTTGGCCCTCACCCGAATGGCCACCTTCTCCTCATTAAGAGCATACAAGCCCTCAAGGATCAGTCCCTGCAGAACAGTTTCATACTTCTTAGCATCCTTCGCTGCGATGCCGGAAATCTTATCACGAGCTTGCTGGAACAGCTCATCAAGAAGTTCCTGGCGAGAAGAAAGAACACGGAGACGAGTACGGTTTGAAAGGGTGGAACGGGTGATCTGTTGGGACATGGCAGCCTGCTTGAACTTCTTCTCGTACAGGGTGTCAATGGCAGCGGTTTCCTGACGGACGAGCTTTGACTTCTCAATCGCAAATTCTTCATCGGCCTTCAGCTCAATCTCACGGGCCTTCTCCAGCGCTTCCTGCCGGATGAAGGCCGTCATCTTGCGGAGCTCGCCCGCGACCTGTTCGTAGACGATATAAGCTCGGGGAATAACAGGCATATCATGCTTCGGAGGCAGCGTACCTGATCGTCGGAAAGGGCATGGCTTTGCGACATTTTGGCTAGCAATATCGGATGATAACAGAATCTAGGTATTAGATGGAGTCGAAGGGCGTGGTGACCAGACAGCGCAAGTCAAGCTTCCCGATGCGGAGGTGCTTTCTGGGGGGGGAGGTCAGGACAATGACCTAGTCAGCATTGGATTCCAGGACGATGGGGCACAGAAATGATCAGGGATCAAAAAAGACAAAAATAGAGTGGGAGGAATGCCTACCGGTGCAAATAGTTGGCGGGGCCAGGGAGGGGAGAGCTCTAAACAAGCAGCAGGTGAATGGGGGAGGTTGTACGCAGCGGATCTGGTGACGATCGGGTCAGTTGGCCATAGCGAGTTTGGCGCCTCAGGAACTACCTGACGGTTTCCCGCCCGCACCCCATGAGATCACTCCAGTCACTCGCCTTGTCTCAACTACATCGTCCTGGGCCTCCCATTTATTTCCTGTCCAACTCTGCCACTTCCCTGCTATTTTTCTTTCTAGAATATGGCGACAGTACTTCGAATCTTGCCGAAACTCTTTTAATGTGTTGCGGCGTCTGGTCTACCGTCCCCCACTTAACGACCAATGCATGAAGATACTCGTGATGGGTAATTTAGGTGGCCTGTCCCCACAGGGGAGTGTCGCGGTCTGTTTCCCACGCGAATGATATATTCCGGCGAATGATTTACTCAATGTACTGACTAGAACTGCGGTAATAGGTCGGAGTTGTCGTTGGACTGGTTTCGACCAGTCTCCAGGCCATTGGATTGACCCTCCAGCGCAAATCGCATATCCTCGAGGACGAGAAACACCCTTACGATCTCCGCCGGCCACCATACAAGCGTCGAAGATGGCAGGTATGCGAAGACTTACAAAACCGACGAGGAATAGTACTGATGGTCTACAGCTGGGCATGCTAATGTTCGTCATTTCGAACATCGTTGGGAGTACTATACAAATCACTACACTTCCGCTTCCGGTATTATCGACTCTCCAAGCTGTCAGTGTCTCCCCAAGCTCGGATCCCCAGAGCCCTTACTAACAAGGCTGTGAACAGTCCGGGCTCGTCTTTAATACCGTCTTTGCAACCTTGATTTTGGGGGAACCGTTCACCAGATACTCCCTTATAGGTACCATCCTGGTCTGTATCGGCGCTCTTCTCATAGCAACCTTCGGGGCCATTGGGGAGCCTGCACACACCCTCGATCAACTCCTAGAACTCCTCCAGCGTTGGAATTTTATTCTTTGGATGGCTGGAACAGCTGTACTGGTGCTGGTCATCTTACTCGGTTCAAGACTTCTGAAGTACTTCGCGTCTCCATTTCGTTCAAAACATTCGAGTTCCCGCCATCCTTATGTGCCACATCTACAACTGACCCAAGGCCGTTCTCGGCTAATACGTGGGTTATGCTGTGGACTAGTAAGCGGGATTCTATCGGCGCACGCTTTACTTTTGGCAAAATCAGCAGTTGAACTACTTGTACGAACGGTCGTGGATCGTGTGAATCAGTTCAACCGATGGCAGTCATGGGTAATATTGATTGCAATGATCACGCTTTCTCTCACGCAGCTCTTCTACCTACACCGAGGCCTGAAGCTGTGCAGCACGAGCGTTCTATATCCGTTTGTCTTTTGCATTTATAATATCATAGCCATTCTGGACGGTCTTATCTATTTTCGTCAGATGTCTCAGTTGACCGGCCTTCATGCTGGACTTATCGCACTTGGTACTCTTGTGTTGCTAAGCGGGGTGATGTGTCTCTCATGGCGATTAGAAGTCATCGATAGTCATGCCGCTGTAACAGTTGTCGGCCCATCTCAGACCGCACTGGGTCCTGGAATGGCTGTTGTCGAGGAACACCCTCGCTCATCCCTCGAACTGGGACTAGAAGACGAAGAAGACCAGGCCGGAGAGCACGAGCCTCTTCTATGGAAAGCCTCTCACCGCGGAGCTTCTCATCGACGAACCCCCAGCTTACCTGTACTCACCCCTCAAGGGAGTTCGGCAGACATGGATCCAGCATCCATTTGGGCGGAGCTCGACGAGTCGGATTTTGATTACGCTGACCCGGACTCCCGGACACCGTTACTCAAACGACTCTCTGCCGATCCATTTCAAACCCGACCAAGAGGAAAACCCAAGTCCGTCGCCCTGAAAGACGCCTCCCTGCGCAGACAACGCCACTCATCAACCAGCCCACTTATCCATCAGACCTGGAGTCCCCGCAAAGTTCGACCTTCCAGCTTCCAGCCCGGACACCAACGAAGAACGTCGGCCCCAACCCCCGACAACTGTCGAGCGCCCCAAAAGCGGCGCACATATGCCGGCGGCTCTTCTTTCTTTGACATCTCTAGCCTCGGATATGGAACCCAGGACAACCGCTCTGACACTCCCTCCTCCCGTGAACCACCACCACCACCCACCGACACAGACGCAATGCCCCTCGCAGGCACGAGCAGTGGCGCTCTAGGAGCCGCATGGCAAACCGGTCTACGGTACCTCTCTCGCTTAACCGGTGGTCAACGGCGGAGCGACCAAGGAACTCACGATGATCCCGAACACAACCCAGACACTGATACAGATAGATAATATCCCTGCATCCGTTACCAGTGAGCTAAGAAAGGACTGACCTTCCTATATCCCATTGTATATTACATCACAATATTCTTATGTCTGGTTATAAACCATTGTCCAACACAGTCGGAAGTGCTCATCCGCTTTCCATCCATGTTCTTCTTTGATTTGATCGGGACTAATCAGGGATGGTATGTTGAGCGACCTTTGGATTTGGGGAAAGTTACTGGCTTCTCGTGTAACGGACATTGGTTTTTTTTATTTGTTTTCCCCTTAATTCTATTTCTTTCTTTTTTTTTTTTTTAGTTTTTTTCCCTTTATATCATATAGCGTGGACGATGATACCTTGGATTAGTTAGATTGGCGGTAGACTTTCCTGACTCTGGGTTTTTATTTTGAGTATTCGTTCTTTCAAACTGCCTATGGAATGGACTTCCAGTTCTAGATCAAGATTGAAACATGTGACTGAAATCTAGTAGAAACAAGTAATATTATGCGTAGGAGTACCGTCTCCCTTGTTTGTTCAGTTACAGAATGAGGCAAAAGAAGAGCTCCAATTTTCTCCGTACCATACATGAGACATACGTCCTACCCGGGGAAACCCAGTCCAATATCGCATCAGTTACTCAATCAAATCAAAGCAAGGAAATTCGTGTCCGATTCCTACATGCGTGTCCTGGATTACTGCTCCCTGAGCAGTCGAATTGCACTGGTCGGGTATACCAGTGTTGACTAGGACATATGCAAGGAACACACACGACGCAAAGGGGGGAAATAGATAAAGATAAGTCAGGAATTAGTCAAAGCAGGTTGAAACACAAATTATGGATAAAAAACATTGTAAGGAAAACCACTTCGCCAGGAGTAAAGAGAAGAGATGAAAAGCACCAGTAACACCGCCACCTCCACTTGTCGTCTAGCAGATAATTAGATGAACGTGAAGAAAACAATTAATAGCTTCGGAACCCAGAACCAAGCGCTTGCATCCTTCGTGTTTCATCGTCAATTGAACTTTTTTTTTTCTGAATTTTTTTTTTGTCTTTTTATTTTTTTAAACCCTTGGTCTTGTATGACTTCGGAATAAATAGAATCGGAATCTAGCCAGCACGAGAACGGTGCTGCAGACCCCTCAACGTTGAATCAACGGCTCATGATATACACAGGTTACAAGCTAAGGCACCTTTGGTGTTTGTGTTATGTTGCTGGTATACGACGGAAACCGCGTTTAGAGCGTCATTTGCAGGGCAAGAGAATTCAGATTTCGCTGGGTATCAAAGGAAGGCCGATGGTGCGGAGGTGCACATGTTGAAGTTGACGAAGACGCGAAACAACAAACATCTGGATTCCGCGGCTTCTGAGGACATATTACGCAGAAGCAAGACCACCGCTTATGCAGTGGGCTGGTGCTGGGGCGGCATCCGGTTGCCCACGGGCATTCCAGGGTACTGCCCACCAGCTTGCTGTTGCTGCTGAAGATTTTGGTAGTAGGCCATCTGCTGCTGCTGTTCGTTGGTCATATAGCCTGGGTGCATGCCCGCAGGGCGAGGGATGTTCTGCTGCTGGGCATTGACATTGTTGTGGGCGGCGACATCCTCGGGTGTCTCTGTCGGCACATCACCGGCCTCGACACCGTTCTCATTGGTGGTAGGATCGGGTGCATTGAGACAGGCCTATCACGAGAGGAGATGTCAGTTCTGGCATATCGTTTACGTCACCGGGTGTAGATTCAGTCCACTCACCTGGATGAGGTTCTTGCCCTCGGCTTTCGTCACCAATGGTTGAAGCTTGGGGGTAGTGAAAGTATAGACGAGACCAGTCTCAGACACGACTAGCAATAGCACCTGGGTGCCCGTGAGAACCGACAGCTCGTATGCCTGTTTTGCGACCGCAGAGAAATCGTCAGCGATTTGGTGAGGTCAATGCACGCGACAATTGGATTATACGCGAATGAAAGAGGTGGATTGAATCCAAACAAAAGGGAATGGCCGGGCGAGAACTCGAGGAAACAAAGAAACAATGAGGGTATGGAGACGCGACAAGCACGTACCTTCTTCATGATACCCGCCTTCCGCTTGGAGAAAGTGATGTGGCGACGCGACTTATCCTGGATGAACTTGATTTCAATCTTTCTGCGCTCGCGACCGGGCTTATCGTCATCATCGTCGTCATCGTCGGCGCTCATACGAGCACGCTTGGTGCGGTTGTCAGCGGCGCCGTTACCGGCGGCCTGCTGCAGGTCATCCTGGGTAGGAGAAGGGTTCTCCTCACCGACGGCAGTGATGTCGGCCATGCTGGAACAAGGGTAGAACGGCGGGGGAAGGAAGAAAAGAAAAGATAGAGTAATGTCAAGAAGCAGGTAATGGGGATTATCTGGGGGATGTGAAGACAGATGCCCAAAGAGGAATGATGCTTTTGAGGGGGGAGGAAGAATGACCAAATCGAGTAACGCGTTTGCTTCGCAGGGTTTGGGTTCAGGACAAGAAGAGGAAAGAGAAACGGGGAGGAGGAGTTCGAAGAAGGCAAAGTGCCGGTTGGGACAGGCAGGCGGTCTGTCACGTGTGCCCGACGGCCCCATTCCCTCCTTACCGTATCACCGGTACAAGCAATCCTCCCTACACAGTGGATGAATTCCATGAATTCGACGGCGACACAGGACCCCCCGGAGTGGAAATGCTGCCAAATGTTTCAGAGGTAGAGACCTCTCTAAATGACCTTAACCTTACTATCAGGATACCTCAACCTATCACTTTCCTCCTTTCAAACCCATCACATCCAACCGTCATTTTCTCTTCGAAGCCTCCTGAAGGACAGCTGAAGACACCGACGGTAAATGACCGTAACAAAGTACTAAGTTTGTCCAGACCCAACGGTGGAGCACACGCCAATCTTGGCATTCTCTTTAATTGGCTCAGCCCCCGGGAGGCATCGAGGATTCGATCCGGAAGCCAACTCACATTCCCCACTATCGCGTAATAATACCTTGATACCACTGACCATGTACCACTATGTACTCCACTTGGTGAATAGTCTGGGAGGTTCTTATCTGGTTAAGCCTGTCCAAGTGCCTATCCTGAAGATCCTGATTATGTACTTCTCAATTCTTATTGTTTTGTGACGACGATGATTGACCAAATGACCAAAAAAAGATCACTGTTCGTCACATGATTTTTTGGGGTTCAGCAAAAGTGACCGGAACAAATTTACCTGCAGAAAATCAAGGCTGGAACTTCAGCAGGACCCAATTTTTGGTATTGTCACTTAACTACCTTTTTTTCGCTTTGTTTTTTCCAGGATGAGTCAGCCGCGGCACATTCCACGCCTCTCTCGAGTACCATCCAGCCAAGGTTTCCCCCACCACTAACTCCTCGTCGAACTCAAGGGCAGAACTTGGTCAATCTTGTAGAAATAATGCTATACCTATCATATGTGAGCATATCAGGCATGTAGCACAACAGAGATCATTATCCTGATCATGAGAACGATGTACGATGTAGCGTAAAGCAAGGGCAACGCTCCCCTGTATGTGACCGAACACACCTCATTGTGACCTGACCCCAGGCGTTCATGGTTCATGACTAGTTTCCTTTATAAATAGCATAAGGATGCATTGAGAATTTGAGAGTTACTCTCGCATGACCAGTCACCCCCATGGTCACTATTACTGCTAGTTGTTCAATAATTCCAGCCATATCAGTATCTTCCGGCCAATAATGGCTCACCATTGTTTCCCCCATTCATGCACTCTGAAGTTACACGTCAATCCCACGAGGGGCCTATTCCTCGTGGAGCATGAGTTCCCTTTTTTTTTTTTTTTTTTAAAACTTCGACTCGACTGTCGAAATTGGTTAGTTCCTTTCGAAACAGGAGACGCTCGGATCATAGCTAGGATCCTCAATGATCTCTGATTGTGAGATGATACAGCGTAAGTGGTCCTTGTTACAAGGGTCTTCACTCATTGTGTATCTCCTTCCCTACCTCATCTCTTGTAGATGCTTGTCTCTGTCTCTTAGCTTCGGCTTACTTTCCTCGTATCATTGTGTGTCTTCCCCATAGGTGTGATTGATTAACTATGAACGATGACACCGTCAGCAGAAGCCGCCCAAACAAACATTCCAGCCACTTCCCAAAAGACAAGCACTTACCTAGTACCCTAGAGGTATATCAAAACGTTTCTATCATACATCTCAGACCCTCCCAAAGAGACTCCTCGCCAAATCAGAACATCCACTCGGAAACCCACTGTACTAGTTCGGATCTATCTTACCATCTCTCGCTAACACTTGTAGTCGAAACAAGCCTCGTCAGGCGAACCGTAAGCCCAACATAACAGTATGACCTGCAGTTGAATAAAAAGGTACCGGGACAACAAGCTCCGTTGATCTTCCATAATACGCAATATCGCATTGTCCCAGCTCTCTGCCTCAGGAATAAATATGTTCTTAACCCAAAAAAGCAAACACCTCTTATCAGCGCCCAGAATGCAACCCTGCTATCAGTGACACACGCATTACTAAACCCGGCGAGAGCTCAAAAGTACTCAAGAAGAACATAAAGCAATCTCATTTCATCCTCTCAATCACCTAGACCATAGTAATGATGTACCACTACCTCTTCGAAAGAGATAGAGGACCTTCTCCCAGGACGTCACCGGATCCACATACGACACACTTCTCTCCTCCAGCTCCCAAGATATACTACCACCTCCTACTACATATAGCCTAGTCATCAAGAAACAACCCTAGAAAAGAATACCTAAGGACGTTAACCCAGCCACAGCAACCACCACCACCACCTACCTCACCAACCAACTAACCCCATAAAAAACACCACTTGACTCGACCCGAGGGTATACCACGCAACCGTACCTCAGCCCGAAACCACCGTATCAGTTCAGCCTATAGTAACGATCCCATAGTATGATCTCATGTGGCGGTCATAGAGGAGGGGAGCCCGACACCAACTCTATCCGTTTTAGGAAGATGCGTATACCTACCTCTACCTACCACATATATCCGTTATCCGAAATGAGCCGGCCAGAGCCAGGTAGTACGACCTGCATCAAAGAGATTAATTAGAGCGGGAAGGTCCCTTTTTTTTCGTTACTAGATTCTTTGTTTGTTGGGAAATTATTTCCTCCCGTAATTTGATTAGGAATTTTTACTCGATGTATTGTGCAATGAGTATGTTGTGCTGCTTGGTGGGTGTGATTGGTCCATGGGTGGGTTGATGGATGACAGTTCCCGGATTTGGTTATTTAATGTGAAACGCTTACTTGAAACGGACCGCGCGTCGTTGTTCCGACGGAGGTATACATGGTAGAACTCTAGTGATTGGTGAGAAGCTCAATGAGATATTGGTAGTAATTTCTATCTAGCACTTGACTCATGATATTCTTGCATAATCACAGATGCGCTAATCTCCAAGAGCAAGGGGCCGGAAACGGCCCGGAATTCTATTTTTACAAAATGCATGATTGCAGAGAAAGCCTCCTGAGAAAGGGAGAGTAAAAAAAAAAAAAAAGAAAAAGGGGGAAAAGGAAACAGAAAAAAAAAAAAGGATTTGATGGAGAGAAATGTTGACTCGTGAAGTTCCTCTGGAAACGGAGGAGTATAGCCAAGTAATCAAGGGACTCAAAACGAGATAAGCTCTTCGCTGAAAAACCACCAGTTCCGATCTTTGACTGCGCCGATACAACGCCAGGCAAATGAACAATCAAAAATAGGGATGTCGAAGGAATCAGTTGTCGAAAGAGGTGCACCTCGGACCACCCTTCAGTTTAAAACCTTTTTTGTTTCCTTATCTCGTAAATGGGTAGTGCTCTTCCGTTCTTGGTGGTATGACAACAATTAGAACTTGAGATAAATAAAAAGAGAGCGAACGTAACAAAGATGAAAAATAATGTGCAAGAACGGAAAGACTCCACAAATCTAAGGACCAGCCTCAGTATCGGTTGTGTGGTTTCTCATTTGATCCGTAGACCAAAAGATCAGTGATATTTCCTGACATTGTAGTCCTTGATACCGGCGCCACCACCGCCCTTGGGTCCAAGCCAAACGATCTCGATGACACTATGGCCTTCATCCTCCTCACGCACGTACCACTGGTGTACATTGTCACCAACAACGTAAGCTTCCCTCAAGAGCCAACGATCCTTGAGGACACCCTCATGTTCCTTAGGCCGAAGGGGTCCCAGGCGCTCTTCGTAGCCAAGAGGGTCCTCCTCCCAAGTTTTCTCTGTATGGTCGAAGTCAATGGCATCATCAGGAACGTTCTCGCCATAGGTGTACTTGACCAGAGAATATCCGTTGGTGAAGACCCAGAATGTACGGGTGCTCTTTCCAGTGGAGTTGTTGACAGTCTCTTCCTGGTCGAACACCCAGCGACGGAGTACTGACCGGCGACCGGCGGCAGCTGCCACGGTCGTCATTTTGACAACATCCTTGGTGTACCAGCTGTTCCAGTGGTGGAGGGACTCAATCTTCCGGCCCGACTCGTACACACCGTCAACCTCCCCCTTCATGTCCATCTGGTAAAGAGAGGGCCAAAGGGTAAGGGGGGTATCTCCGTATCTCTGGATGCACTGTCCGAGCTTCTGGTCTCCAGGCTGCTCACCCCAGGCCTGGCACTCATCGTAGTATTCTTCGAGAACGTCAAGGAGAGGCTTAGACACGAAAACGCCGGCACCGCCAAAGGCAATGTGACCAAAGGTGTCAACCTGCCAGTGGGCTTCTGATAGGGAGCCGATGTAATGCTTCTTGGTCACATCGAAAAGCTTCAGCTCCTCAGCGATAGTGGGAAGAGACAAGAAGAAAGTATCGTCGTCAATGAAGCTAACCCATTGGGTCTGAGGACGCTTGGTACGGATGTGGTTGGCGAACGCCTCAACCAAACCGAAATAACGAGCAGTGAAATCGAGAGGAGACTGAATGAGTGTCAAGTCCAAGCCACGGTTACGGAAGTAGGTCTCTTGCTTGGGGATGTCGTCGTCGGATTCCGGTACCAACACGATAATACCAGCCTTGGTGTTTCCGTAGGAGTAGAGGAGGGAAGGCAGCAAGCGGTCCAAACGGTCAGCAGTCGTGGCCAAACCAAACAGAAGCTTGTCCGTCTCATCAACCTCATGGTCGGCCGCTACATTAACATCGATGATGGGAGGGCAGGAAATATCCTCGTCCTTGTTGTCCGGCGAGACAACCATACCGCGCTCCATGACAGTCATGGGCGGGAGCACAGGGATATCGATTTCCTCCAGCGAGCTGAATTCAGTCTTAGGACTCACGTGGTGAGGACGGAAGTACGCGCGGGTATAGTTCTTGCGAGGCAGCCACTCAGTGAACGGCATGGGGGGCATAACACTAGGATCCGCATCGCACATTTTCGCCGTCGGGGCTGATGATGGTTGTAACTGAATCTGGGGAGTACCAGCTGACGTAGTCACCCGGTCGACGGGGTGCTTGAATCGAAGAAAGGCTGCACGATCATAACGTTCAATGCACCAAAAGAAGAAGCCTATTGAAAATAGGGCGATGAGAGGAAAGACAGTCCTAGTGCGGAAAATCGGCATCTTGGGCGAATTATTAAAGGAATTGTTCTTAAGCATGAAAACGATTGTAGGAAACTGGTCGACAGCAAGAATATTATATCACTGGTTGTATCAAAGGGACATCGACGGAATAAAGTCGTCGTCTATCGGGTCCGCTATCGCACAAATGTCACCAGAGAAATCAGCCGAGATTCGACGAACAGAGGATGAAAAGAGCGTAAATGGCGAATAGAAATTTTATATAGAAAAATTTCCACAGCCTAGAGTAACTGGCAACGAAAGTCTGGCAGCGTCGAGACCTGCGACACGGTCACAAAAAAAGGTGGTGGTTCGGGTTCAAAGGCCCGGTGAAATTATTTGGTCTCCCCGTCGCGATGGGGGGAAACAGCAGCCGAAGGGGAAGTATAGAGGTCGACAACAAAAAGAACAGCACAACTGGACGAGTCCAGGGCTTATAAGAACAATGGGAGTTGGAGGAGAAAAGAGGACGTGAGGGCGATGTCGAGCCTTTGAGAGATGAGGAGGAGAAAAGAAGAAGAAGAGAAGAGAGGAGGGGGGGGGGGAGAGGAAGTATGAAGAGAATGGATGAGGGAAGGATGAAGACAGGAGAGAGAAAAGTGATCCTAAGTGGGAATGCCGAATAATGGACCACGGGTTGAAATGGGGCCTAAGCTCCTCCACTGGGTAATTTAATCTGCAAAATATTAAGCTCAACTCCGCTGTAATTTTCCACCGCACTTAAAAAGAGGTTTCAGATGTATCGATGGTCGAGAAACCGACCTTAATCTCGAGGTAGGGCTTGGGAGGGTGTTGAGAAGAAGAGGAAAAATTTGTTCAGCAGAGAGATAGAAATAAAGCCAGAGGGCAATAATGAGGATTTCCAAGTTATAAGATGCTGATTATGCTTCCTTCGCCTTGTTGACGCCTCCCGCATTTTCTCTAACTTTAGTCCGCTTTCTTTTTTTTTTTTTTTTGTAATTCCTGGAAACCCTGTTAGCCCTTCCTGAGTACTGATACATACTCAAAGCAGTGGACTGTTTTGGTGTAGATCCCTGACAGAAGGGAAGAATGCCGCCCAGATGGATGGATCTCCGAGTCCCCTCTCCACTACAACGGGTGGTTGGTAATTTTCAATTTCGGATTTCAAACAAACCATCCGATTCATACCTCCAAACCCCCCTCGACCATCGGAACCTCAAGGTTTATGATTGAATCATTATGAGAATATATGGCCAGTGCTCAATGAAACTATGTCCTACGAGCATAAAATATTCGACAAGTTCAGGAGTCAATACCTATACACTTGAGTTAAGTGGTGTATATCTTCAATTCAATATCTCCGACATTACGGTAAGGGTCCTACAGAGTTGCATAACAAGTTCTCTCCAGAAGCGATCTGATTCACGAAGAATACAACCAGAGAGTGTACTCTGGAAGTCTGACTTAACGGTGAATCTATGGTGAATCCGGTCAAACCGGATCGTTGTATTATCCCACCCATAAAGATCCTTCCCGAGAGAGTTGCGTACGCGTTGTATAATCGCACTGTCCATTAGGAAGGGTTTTCTCCGTTCTTCGTATCTCCTGCTCAGGGTCCTAACGGCCGATCAACGTTGCCTTCATCAACTTCAAACAGGACATCGAGTGTTACAGATTTCCGTAACCGCTCGTTTTTCTAATTACACACAATCTCTTCTCTTCTTGACGAAGTGGGACTCGCCGGGTCCAGTCGACGGACGGACAATCCACCATTGTGCTCCATTAGGAATGGTCAATGGCGTGAAAAGTTCTGGGAATGTTCCAGTACCTTAGCAGATTTGCAGCCACTCTGTGTTTGTTCTTTATCTTCTTTTACATTTTATTATTCGCTTTGCTCCCATCTTTTGTGAAGAGCCGTGGGGGTTATTGTGCGGTCTGCCTTGCAGATTATAAAATACGGTGAAATATCTGGATGAAAATTTCCCACGGCTCGCCAATTGATGATTCTGCATCTATGTACCGACAGTATATACGTACTCAACTCGAGATATCTGGTACGATTACCTCCCAGGCGAACAGTCCTTGAAGAAAATAAAAAGCGGCGTCGATCTGAGTGGTTTCCCGCCCTTCCAGCCACTCAGGGGCGACCATTTAGGGGGCGCTGCTTCTCGGAGCCCCACGGGCCGCGTGTCCCTCCCACCACCACCATCTGTTGTTTTCCCCTATTACTGAGTCGGAGAAGGTATTCAGGTCATATCTGAAGCTTTCTTGTCTTTATCACAGGATATCATTATTAATATCGTGTGATTTCACTAGGTCTGTAATCTGATACGACTCCTGTACGTAGTTGGTAGTCCGTGCTTGGCTCAGTTGCGGTTAACATAAACTCGAGTATCCTCGCAGTGTCTTGATAGCTGTGTGTGGGCGGTGTCCGTATGCCGTGCTTTAACATGGATGACCTACTTCATACAGATTGGAACTTAGGAGACTTTTTTTGTCCCTGGATGCACCGCCTTCTCTGTTACTATATATATATATATATATATATATTTTACAAGAGGGAAAAAAGCACTTCACAAGCAATCGTCAGTAGCTTGTCAAGAACGCATACATGCAAACCGCTGAGAATAATGTCCGCTGTGGCAATTTGTGGCCTCGACTGGTCGCCTAATTGGATGTAAGCTGATGGTCACTTGGTCGTTGGTACGGAGTACTTGGTACCTGAAAGTTACCAGGGCTGGCGGTTCTGGTGGATCAAGATCAACACTTCCAATCGCACTACTCCTCCTAAACTTTCGACAATGCGATCCAATCATATGTATTGAATGAAGAGCACAAGCAACTGACGCGTGTACCAAAGATGTCGACGCACGTCTGATATTTATGGAAACTTGTCCACTTCTGTTACCAAGTATTGCCACCTATGGAGGCACAGGACCTGGCGCCCTTGATTTTGCAAATCTTTTTTATTTTTCACTCGAAGATACCCGTCTTTTTTAGCTAGAGAATTAGGACCCAAGGGTATCCAGACGAGGGAAATTGTCTATTAGGATGACGATCGGCATTGACTCCCCCTCCCAGTGGCCACTACTATTGCCGAGTAATTAAGCTTGAACGCCGGCCTTGGCACCTGTCACACTATCCTTAGGTCTTAAGCAATAGAAAATTTTCTCCGGGGTTTAAGGGCCGTACAGGGGGAGGTACTTTTCGCAGTACAATTCTGCCCATGTAGGACAGCAGACCCTTTGTTACATCCATTAGTAGTGACAAATGCCATGCATACCGTCCCACACAGTAGACTGGCAATTACACCAGTTAGGTCAGTGAGTCTATCCTCAATGCTTGAGCGGAAAAGAATTTCAAAATCCCAGCCCCCCCCTGATCAACATCCTCCGTCGGTGGACGCCGCTTTCCTTGTTTCCGTCGCTGCCATTGACCGTTCCGCTGGATACGTTACGGAGACGCCCCATTTTTCCTTGTCCACAACAAGCGCACGCCAAACAAACCCACTATCAAAAAGGGTCCTATTCCTCTACAGGATATGATAGACGTCTGCTCAGGTCGCGATTCTCACCTATGGGGTACAAAGTTCAAGGGCACCAGCTATCAAGGGTCCCCGATCCGCTTCAACCACGTACACCCGACCTTTCCTGTCCATGAACCTTTGCTCGTCATGTTCGACGGAGTTGGTGCCGGACTTCCGCCAGTATATCATTTCTTCAAGAAGAACGGTCCCAAACCGCGGGGCTCAGCCTTGAACTTTGAACCGGCGATGTATCAAGCTCGGAGCCTCCGTGGCAACTTGGGATATCAACTCCCATCGGCCTCCGCGGAGTATAGCTTCCATAAACTTCTTAAGCAACGCAACCATTCCACCCTCGAAGTACAACTACACACTAGGAATATGTACGAAGCTTTTAACCACAGAACTCAATTCAAACAATGCTTTGAGCTTGACCCATATAGTTTCACCGTAGACGCGTTAGTGTGGGTGTGTTAAAATGAGGTGATATCCCGCCATCGTAAATGTGGATTATGATATCTTTCTAGTTCCATTTAGGTCCGTTGGTTTTAATGCTGGCCCTTGGTATCACTTGACCAGTTACTGCTCTCTCCTGAGCACCGTGGACACAGCCTCATGTGCTGTTTGGTTTACGCGTCACGGAACGATATATTTGCAGTCATGGCCGTGTGTGTGCTCACCATCCAAGAATGATATATATTTACATAGGTTATCCACATTTAGGCAGATCTCAGAGTTTTCTGGAACGTTCGTCCATATTAAAGTGAGACCCTTCGACACAACTGATCGACGGTGCTATGGGAACAGATAAATGAAAAAAAGCACGGCCCGGAGGATTCCCTCGATAGTGCCGTCCCGTTTGCCAATTTACTTCGAATTTGGCCGTATACTCGTCGTGAACTTGGTGATAGCCCATTGCAATCTAATTGGACAAGGGAGATGCTTGTGCTTGGTGCACTCGATCATATCCATAAGTATATACTAGTAGTAAATTAACATACTTGATAGCAACATAGTCAGTAAACTCGGTTATCGTCATCCATCGTGTCCCTTGCATACTTTTATACCTGAATCATGTTTGAGCTCACGATCCTTACCCTGAATACCATGTATCAAGCCACCGATGCAATCCCGAAAAGGTTAATCTAAATATGTCACTGCTCCTCGCATCCTCAGGAATGTCAATACTCGACCATGGCGGATAACAAGGTCCCTGTCAGGGCACGGTATCCAGTTACCATGGAAAGAATGCACACAACATTGCCATACTGAGTAGAGTCTATCCTTCGTCTACCTACACTGCTCCTATCTCGCTACCAGCACATTCACATACTCATTATATCCTTCCTATCGAGGATCATCCTAGATGGATATAGCCACTGTCTATCCCATGATCCAAACCAAACTACCACATTAGTCCTAGTTCATACCTAACTTCACAAATGACAACTATGCATAAACACGCACTACGCATCGATGCCGGAACCTACTGACAGTTCCCCAAACCCTCAAAAACCAAAAACTCCCTATCTGCAAAAAAACACCCCTCCGGCCAAAACTGCAAAAAAACGATCTCAGAAACGTCATGTTACATTATCCATGTTTCAGTGGAACCTTGCAATATCGGAGAAGAAGACCCCCTAAACAGCAGAAAGGACCTAATTATGATACATACTTAGTATTTGGGCACTTGGCACTTGGCACTTGGCATGGGAGAGGATGGATGACAATTGGATTGACTTTGTGACATTGTGAAGGTGGGGCTGAAACTTCCTCCGCGTTTCAAGTATCTTTGTTTTTGATGTGCGATTACGTGTGTGGTATCGCGGTGCGGGGTGTCTTTGGGAATCAGTGGGTTTTGATAGGTGGTGGGTTCTTCGATGTGTCTTCAGGTGGTATGAGGCGTTGACGATGGGTGAGACGTATGGATTCCTCTTAATCCGAAGATTGTTCACGCGGCCTGTTTCGGGAGTTGGGCGGCCGGGGAGGGGGATATGGAAGAATTACTCCGGAGGTTTCGGGGCTATGATTGACGGTACTACTTCTAACGGTTTGATTGCGTACTACATTGAATTAGTAGTGAGTCATGCAGGGTCCAGTACTTGGCAAGAACTTCGAGAGCATCCGAATATAGTTCAAAAAGGCCCTGTTTACATTCCTGTGGGAGACAAACCTAGCATATCGATATTGCACGCAAGTCTCGAAGACAATAAAATTGACACAGTACCACATATATTTCATTCATGTTTGTCTATCTACTTGTACATCTACGATGAGTAATACATCAGTCCTCATCATCGGCATGCTCCCGGTCCTCGAAGTTCATGAACTCTTGTTCATTGGCTTCATCCCCCATGACTAACTGCCATGCGTCCTTCACCCGGTCGATCAATGCATCATCAAAAGCAAGGTCCAGACTAGGGGGTGGAAAGCATAGGATATTGGATGAGGGCCCTTCGAACTTAGATGAGCGTGCAATGGCACCGTTGCTACTTAAGCCTAACTGTGTGTAACGGAGAGACCACAAGACCTTTGCATCTGGTTCCGCATTGGACTGAAGAAGTCTGTGCACAGCACTCTCAATCAATGACTGACCTTGAGCACCAGCATGGCTCACACTACCGTAGATGACACCTAACACATTTGAGTTAGCAACATGGTTGCAAACGGTAATTGTGCATATCCAAATAAAAAAAAAAAAGCTCAGGATCAGATTGATAGGTTTTCATCAATGCAATTACAGGCAATGTAGATAAGTATTTTAAAAAGGTGCATCATATGAGCCATGGAGATTGGGTTGATGTGGAGAAGAGATTGTACTCACATTGGCCTGACGGACACTCGCCAGTTTCGCTCGAGTGTATCAAGAGATAAACTGGCGGTAGATCATCTGACTGATCAAAAGAGCTTCCCGGAAATACCACGACTGCTCCGGCGGGGACTGGCCCACCTTCTGCCGTGACAGGGAACAGACTCTCGAGGGCGGACGAGACAATGGTGATGGACCGTGCTACTTTATCACAGGCGGGATGCTCTTGTCCGGGAAGATCCCAGTTGGAACCAACCAATAACTTGGTTTTTATTGTCTCATCGTTGGACAGATGCAACTGAACCCGCATATCATCACCATCTTCAGACTGATGGTTGAAGATGGATTCAACCCCAGCATTCAACACGTATACCCCGCCTCCCACTGCGAGGGCGCGACAGCCAACCTGAGAGATCTCAGAACCACCGCCCCATTTCGCCAGCAGGCTTCCAAATCCCGGACCAAATACGCCAATAGAGGCAAGATGCCTTTTGATTCGAGGCACTGCATACTCAGCAGACGTCTGCCTAGGAGAAGCCTGCGATAATGAGAGGGATAGTAAGGGCTCATGGAGCTCAGCAGGAACTTGGAACTTGGATGCTAGGTACTCCGGTAGAGACATAGCCAAATTTTCTTCCTCAGCTTCCGGATCGCTATCAGATGGAGGCTTGCCAATATGGCGGAGAAACCTCATCAAGGTCCTTTTCGACTTGACGCTTATTATGTCATCCGCGAAGACGTCTTCGCGACTACCTGGCACTCTATACAAGACCGAAGCACCATCAGCACTGCTAGGTTTGTGTATCCACCAGCTCCCTACAGCCTGAAACTCCAATTGCCGGTATACCTTGGAAGCCACAAGGGTAGGTAAAAGTCGGGACTTGGAATAAATCAGGTGTGGAGACAAGGTGAGAGTATAGGACCGTGTTGGCAATTGGGGAGTTCCTTCAGGAAGATATACCGTCGCATCCTCAAAAGGGTAATGCTCAGGTTCTAGCTTATCGACCATGGTTAGAAGGTTGTATTGCCTTCGTCAAGAAGACTACTCACCCCCATTCACCTTAGAAGCCCACTCCTGGGCCTCTTGGAGGCTAAATGCTGCCTCAGAACCTCCATAATATGAGTTCTGGTCAACATGGAGTACCTTCTTGCCTGACCGCGATAGGGCCCTGCAAGCAGTTAGTCATCTGTGATCTTCAACAAACACTTGATAAACAAAGTTATACTCACAGTGCCAAGAGGGACTGGGCTAGTCCGGTGCCAGAGATTGTTACATCCCATGGCGTTTCTGCAAGCGGCTCCATGATGGCCCGTGTAGCAGATAAAGCTAGAAAAGTTAAGTACTGCAGTTACAATGGACAACTCCGACTATCATCACGTCGGGTGACAAGCTGTAGAACCCCTCTTTGCAAGGACCTTCCAGCCCATTGGTGGTGGTGCGTCGACGACCATCCGTGTAAGAAGTGAGGGGATTCTCGGAAGATGAAAAAAAGAAGAGCAAGGACACACGCAGAAATAATTAGACCCGCTAGTATGTCACGTGACAGAATAGCTCCGCTCGTTCAATGACCGAGGATATCACGTATTATCATCAAGGAGATATAGCTGTTATTAACCCGTGGGTTACGAAATATATGCTAGTAGCTACACGGCTGATCAATACCAGTGCAGGCCATGGACCTTGTGTCAATATCACCTCGCGTTTTAGCCTTGTTTGCATGGAAGTAGTCCATACTTAGTCTGTATCTTGGATGTATCTTGAAAAGCACCCGGACTTCACTCAAGGGATTGATCTCGCAGTCCAGACTAAAGATACAATTTATAATGACGCCACAAGTTGGGTTTGATCTCACAAAAGCTGTCGCTTCATATACTCCGTAATATTGTAGCTAGTCTAGCTCCCTGTCTTGAGGCCATGCCCAGACAAAGCACTATACCCAAACTAGTTAGCTTATTTCGCGAACCACTTAAGGATCGATTCTGCAGCGCACGAAGTTTCTTTCTCTTTACACACCACTCTCAGTGCTTTGCACAGGCATACTGCTATCTCAACCGTGGCAGTACGTCTTTTCAGACATGCCTTCATTGGTCATGTCGTCTATGGGAGTGGTAGACAGGACTCCAATCACTCTGTATCTGCTGCTCTGGATGGTGACATTTGATAGAAGCAGTTCGTTTGTAGTGATACATTCCATTAGTCTATCTGCATCGTAGTTGATAAAACTCTGCTGTTGTCCATTAACGCGAATTAAGGCCTATAAGTGCAGTAGCCTCTTTCAGGTTCTCCCAGCTCGGCGTGTATACTAGGATCCAAATATTGGCCCAAAGCATACGCTAGCTGTGTTCCCAAAGGGAGGTTGCTGAGGCTGTCCTAAGATTGAACCTCTGCTTGAATCCAAGCGAGTAACGTCAAGGAGTCGTCTACCAAGGATGGATGACTGGAATGATATCGTTTAAGACCTCAACCACCTGTTGTTCGAGATGCCAACGATATCTTAGTCCAACCCCATCTCACTCTTCGCCTTCTTCAACGACCCTAGCACGAATGATTTTGACCTCATCCACCGGTCTATCTTCTCCATTTGTTTTGACAAGTCCCATGCGCTGTATCACTCTCATCCCGCTCTTGACCCTGCCGAAGATTGTGTGCTTGCCATCCAGCCAGGGCGTTGGGGCAAGGGTTACGAAGAATTGGCTGCCGTTGGTATTTGGTCCGCTATTCGCCATGCTCAAGATACCGGCACCGGTGTGTTTGAGGTCTGCACGAATCTCATCCTCGAACTTCTCGCCGTAAATGGAGCTTCCTCCTCTACCAGTGCCGGTGGGATCACCAGTCTGGACCATGAAGTTGGGAATAATGCGGTGGAAGATGACGTTGTTGTAGTAGCCCCTTTGCGCGAGTGTCGCAAAGTTCTTACAAGTCTATAAGCAACACAGGAGTTAGTTCAAGCTAAATCTTGTATTTGCGATCGCTGCGGACATAGTTTACTGACCTTTGGTGCATGCGAATTATAAAGCTCTACCGTGAACGAGCCCTATGGGGGATTAGCTAAATGTAAGATGCTCATCGTTTAGACAGCTCTAATTACCATGCTCGTATCAAAAGCCACGTCAGTCGCCATATTTGAATTTTTTGTAATTGAAAATTAGTTGTAGCTGCAAAGATGGGAATGAAAGATGCGCACAAGCTGCGGGCGGGGGAGTGAAGTCTCCGGCTTGGCATGAGTGAGCTGCAGAGATCCATGTGATGCAATCTGTTGTCTCTGTTCTTTCTTCAATAAACACAACTTTCCAGCCATGGATTAATAAACACGATACTGGACAGCACACCCTACTAACCTAGATCAACGCTACGAGAGCCCCGAATCGCATTCTACCGTATACTTTGCGATTAGCTCCTCAAAAGTCGATATGGCGGAGGTTAGCCCATTCGCCGAACTCTTGGGTCAGGCGATCTACCAGTTCACAGCCGTGAAGCCTCTTTTGCCTACATACGGGCATCTGCTCGTTTCAGTTTTATTCCCTATCTACATTGCTTCTCACGCCTCACTCTCGCGACCGTCTTCCGCAGCCGAACCGCCCAAAAAATTCCAAGATGCAGACGGTGATGAATCGGACGATGAAGACGAAGATGAGGAAGAAAAGAATGACGATCGGAGAGTCGAAGGCCTTGCGCCCAGTGATGCTCTAATTTTTCCTTTGACTGCTGGTCTCACACTTGGGGGCTTGTACCTTGTGATGAAATGGATGGGGGCTGATAAATTGAATAAGATACTGGGTTTCTATTTCTCTCAGATGGGTCTCTTCTTTGCCACGGCTTTCGTGAAAGACAGTCTTGCGGTGCTCAGATCCTTTGTATTTCCACGGAGATATAGCAGAGCTGGCAAAACATGGAAAGTCAAGCAATCAGATCGTGTTTTCACGGTTGTACAAGAAGGTTCAACTACTTCAGAATCTCTGGAAGCACGGAACTCTCCACTTCCAGGCATCCTTGGCTCTATCCAATTACCAGGGCCAGTTCTCGACCTTCTTTGGACCTGTCGCAACTTGTTATACCAACGTGCCAAGCTTAGGGTCCTTCTGCGTCGCATTATCAAAACTGAATGCTCAGTTGGCCTTCTGGATCTCTTCAGCTTGGGCCTGGCTTTGCCTGCGATTGGCTATTTTACTTTTGTTACGAAGCCTTGGTGGTTAACTAATTTTCTGGGATTCAGCTTCTGCTACGGCACTCTGCAGTTCATGTCGCCATCTAGTTTTCTCACCGGATCACTCATTCTGAGCTCGTTATTTTTCTACGATATCTACTTCGTTTACTTCACCCCATTGATGGTAACTGTTGCAAAGGGTCTGGATGTTCCAATCAAGCTCGTCTTCCCTCGCCCGGCAGCACCCGACGCTCCCCCAGATGCCATCTCTTTGGCCATGATTGGATTGGGCGACATCATTGTTCCGGGTATGATGATTGGGTTGGCGCTGCGCTTTGATCTCTATCTCTATTACAAGAAAAAGGGACTACAGAAAGCTCAAGCAGAAGGCAAGACACAAGAGATTGTTAAGCCCGTGTACCAATCTGCAACCGGTGGATGGGGAGAGCGCTTCTGGGTATCATCAGCCGCTCCCTCTCAGTCAGCCCTTGAGCCCCCTTATCACGATGCCCGGGCCTTCCCGAAGACATACTTTAAAGCCAGCATGATAGGCTACATCGTTGGTACACTAGTAACGCTCATTATAATGCAATGCTTTGACCACCCCCAACCTGCTCTTCTCTACCTGGTGCCTGGAGTCTTGATTTCCCTGTGGGGAACTGCTCTTGTCAAAGGCGACCTCGAAGAGATGCGGGAATATTCTGACGCTGAAGAGGAAGAGGACGATGCCGAAGAAAAGCAAGGCAAGAAGCTGGAGGACACTCCTGCCGCGAACGCCGGTTTCTTCCGCCGCATCCTGTCAGGAGATATCAACAAAAGAAGAAAATCAGAAGCGTCTTCTAAAGCCCCTGATGAGAAGAAAAGCTCAGCCGAGGCTAAGGGTGAACACCACGAAGAACCAAAGGAATCCTCAAAAGGAGCTAATACAAAGAACATGGAACTGTTCACGATCTCGTTGTACATTCCCCACAAGGCTAGGACTGATGAGTCTAATCAACCAAAAAGCCCGACCGAGGATGTTAAATCTATTGTTGATGACGAGAATTGGTCTTTTGTTGGCAAAACAGAGCAAGAGGATGAGCCTCCTGCGAAACGACGCCGAAGGAGTCCCAGGAAAGCCGGCGCAACTTCTTCGCCCGCTAAATGAGTACCAAACGAATATCAATGTATTTTTAAGTCTCGCAGTGAAAACACAACTAGATCTACCAAGTTTGGCGAGGTCTTATTTACTTGCCTAGCTAGGTCGGTGGCTGTAATCAATGAAGAGAAGCATGAATAAAGACAAATCTTTTCAATTGGTATCATTAACCGTAACCTTCACTATTTGTTTCAATCACACGATAGTTCTAGCACTGTTCAAGGACTTGTTTTAAATCCTCCCATCTTTGCGCGGATATGTCTACTAGAGCCTTCAGCTCTTTGGCGTCCACAGCCCATCCGCCATTCTTTTCCAGTTTCACCACAACGGTCTTCCCTTTTCCGCCCTGCTCTTTGTCAACTACGACACAGACTCTCTCCTGACTCAGCCCTTCCTCGTAACCGTCAGGATCGGCCAGGATCCACCTCCGTTGGTTACCCTTCCTGGAGCTGTCATCAAGCTCCCTCTCCTCTTCCGCATCTGGAATGACCTCTGCTCTCCACCCAGAAGCCGCATCAGCCTCGAAAACACCGAAGGAGCTCGAGATAGGCAGTCCCTGCAAAGACAGCTTGCGCGCCTCCGAGACAGCATCCGAGCACACCACCATTTCGTTATCAACATCCCACCACGCCCGGGGCAGCTTAGTATCCCGAAGCGCGGCAAGGACCGCCGCCCAGGCAGCATCAAAGGGATTACCAGCCAGCGAAACAATCATAACATCAATATAAAGCACCCAGAAAGCCTTGATCTCCTTCTTTTTCTCAGCATCCGCTTCTCCTTGGAGCGCATCTACGTCCATCTGTTCACTTTCATTATGGCGTTCTAGTTCCTCAGGCCCCAGATTGGGCGGCTGATACCAAATTCGTAGGTCCTCCGCACGAATTAGTCGTGTGCTGTGCAACAATGTGAGAATTTGGTGGGACAATGACTGTGCCAATGCCGAGGGAGGTGCGCCCGGGATAAATCCTGGCGCACATCCGGTGCTCAGTGAGAGGTTAGGCACTAGAAGGTTGAAGTCTCGAATGTGCGATTCATCGGCGTCTTCCTCGTCATTGTCGTCAGGCTTTTCGTTCGGCTTGGCCGTATAATCCGTTAGCTTGCGGCGCTTGTTTGCTGGAGTGGATGATGATGATGCTGGTGGTGGTCGGGATACGCTCCACGATGCAATGTCTTCTGTGTGTAGGATTTCCGCACGAACACCACATACGGCAGTGGTATCGCCGAGTCTCACTACGGCGCTGCCATTCGTATGAGTCAAAGAGCCCGTATTGGCAGAAGTAACACGGAACTGTGAAGGGGCACGGCCATTGGCTCGGATAGATGGCTGATTGCTCGATGGGGGAGGTGATAAGTGGGCAAGAAGGTAAGCGTGAGGTTGAAGGCGCGCGAACTGTGAGGGGGGCAGAGAAAGAGACGGAGGAGTCGGTTGCGCAGCTGTAGCTGCGGCTGGAGCCATTCTTAAATGAAAATAATCCACAGGCGGATTTGGCCAGCCGACAGGGAAGATTGTAGAATGCGGGGATTAGTTAGACTTCCCGATCTAGTCGCTCTTGTTGGTCGCTGGAAAGAAGCTGCAACTTATTTTTCGGCGGCAGAATAGTTTCGATATATTATAGGCGGTGAATGTCACGCAAAGCCAATGACCGGAGTATTTTAACCACCAACAACACTTGCATCCACGCTGCTACTACTTGTACTACTAGCGTAGCCTACTATCTCATTTAGATAGGTATGCCATTTCTGTGCAGTCTATGAGGGGGTTTCCCTTTCAGCCAATAGACATTGGTCTATTGCGTTATACTAGTAATGAGGAACCCGATGAAAGAGCTTCCAAGCCTTTTTCAGATACGGGTTGCAAAAGAAGCACCCCCGCACTTCCCAAAAGCATGAAGCTATACTCGCGATGAGAGACGACTTGATGTTAGATCGTTTGTATATAGCCAGCCCAATTAATATTTTCAGGTGTGTGTTTATGGGATCGTCACTTGATCTATATATAAATACGAGACACCGTCGATCGCGTTAGTTTCCGAACGGGAGTCCTGATCTGGTCCGAGCGAAGAGGGCAGAAGCCAAATTTGGAAAAGCAACACGATGTCACGTATGCTGCACTATGGCATGCCTTACGGCGGTACTCGGTTTGGAGGCTTCTCACTGGTGAATGACAGTCGTCTAGCCACTCTGCTCGTGATTGCATCATCTATCACGAGCCAAGCAAGGACAATAAGGTTCATGGTCTCGAGTAGACATTTTTCAGGATCGTGTCTTGTGTTGATCGGAATGTTTTTGTGTCTATTCTCGGACGTATAACGCCAACGCAAGTGGTGCTTCTTGCATATTATTTCCAGATTTGGCTCGCCCGCGAGAGCTGGACGGCCTCAGTCCGCATATCTCGGATAAGGTTTATGGTTTATCCATCAATAAGTGTAGAACTGTGCTGCAGGCCTGAAGAGAATGACCTAATCTGGGTATCTGGTTCTCGTATTCAGCGGATATCGGCATTTCCTTGGCTCGTTGAACGGTTTCGGACAACCTCACCAAAGATTATTATTCAACAGACGTTCAGGTTGCGGTATGGACAACATCCCGAGTGTGTTCACTCAGCAAAGCAAGTTCGATTTTGGTATACCCTTGCGTTTTGAGGGACATGTCACCATAGTTGAGCTCTGCTGCGGATCTTCTATACCTATATTCTATGACTGGTGTCAAAACTATGAGGACAATTATGCACGAAGGCAACTGAAGGCTTCACGATACTCTCACAGGGAAATATGAGCGCCCCTTCTGCAACAGGTATATCCGACGAAGGAACTCCATCATCCTCACACTGCCCTCCACTTGGACAATGTTACAATCACTATCAAAATCGCGGCTCAGTGTCTAGGAACAGTGGAAATAATTCGCCGGGGGATGACTATGATACGGGGATGGCCAGGTCCAAGATAATATGGCCTGACGAGACTGAATATTGCTGGAGCGATGCGGTAACAGCCGATGCGGTTCTTTCTTTGCTCCGTAAGGAGCCGGTACGAGCTCCTTCGAGCAATACTTTTAGGAGTGGTGGAAGCACCCCAGATCAAGTCCATCTGAATTGCACTGTGTGCTTTAGGTATCTCAAGCATGATTCGTACCCAGAATCACCGATCGCAGCTGGCTGCGACCACTCCACTGTGCCTGGGATGCACATATGCAAAAACTGTCTTCAACGGAGTTTGGAAATACAGCTCTTTTCCTCGACTTTGGGGCCTCTGACATGCCCACTCTGCCACGAGCAACTGTCGGACGACGAAGTCCAGCGATGGGCTAGCAAAGGGACATTCGAAGCCTATAACCACTTGCGAACGCGGCAAATGCTAGAAGAGGATGCTGAGTTTGTCACTTGTGTTAGACAAGATTGCGGATATGGGCAGTTACATGCCGGTGGCTTAGAAGATCCAATTGTCGTTTGCGGCTCGTGTGGGACTCGGACGTGCTTCATACATCGGCATAGTGTCTGGCATGACGGTTTGACATGCTCGGAGTATGAAGAGTACATTCGCCATAGAAGTGATGACCCCGAGGCACGTAGTGAGTTTCAGACAAGCTATCAAATACCTCCTAGAATCCATGCGCTGAGGCATGATCCAGAGGATTGGTCCACCCAAGTGGCCATGAGTATGCGGACAATTGCAGAGACAGCAAGGCCTTGCCCTGGTTGTAATGTGGCCACAGAAAGATCAGGAGGGTGCAAGCATATGACATGTACGTGTATCGCTCATGGAATCAAGATATCCCGATAGCAGGATTGCTGATATTTCTTCTGATAGGTGTCTTATGCCAGCAGGAATGGTGTTGGGACTGCGGTATTCGTTGGCAACGGGGGCACCTCGACATTGAATGTATCCAGCCTCTGCGATAAATGCGATACATGCGATGCACTTTTATCAACCACAGAATATGTACTCTAGGGAACACATACCTAGATTCACTATCTCCTACATTTATTTGTCTACGATAAAGTGATTAACAAGTAGGAAGGTCGGTTGAGTACAAACCCTAATTCCGCGTTTCCTGTGCATATAGGAAAACGACTTGGGAAGCAGTAGGAAACTGCTCTTAAGCCATGTAGATGTCGACGAAGCTATCGGCGAATTTGAGCAAAGTGTGATGCTCTCATCGAGTGACAGCGCCTGCTTTACCGCCGGCCCTAAGGGTTCCCATCCAATCAGCAGTGTTGATGGGTTGTTGTAAGTGACGAGAAGCAAAATTCTTGCATTAGCGTAAAAACACAGTGCAGAATGGCACTCTTTTCGGGGACTATCATTGGTCGGGAATTGTGATGGACTTTATGCTAAGAACAAGGGCAACCATGCCGAATGTACTTTTACCTCTATCCACCCTGCTTAATGGTCAGAATCACAGCTCAACGATCGGCTGCAACGTTCATGGCATTACCCCCGCATGCTGATGCAGGATCCAATAACTGACGATCGAATGCAGTGAGCCCGGGAAGAAATCGGTTGCCGGCAACATGTTGGTAAGGTTTACAGCTAGTCATGATCGGTGTTCCTTCCTGATCTCCTCTCTCTCTCTGTCCTCTATCTAGACCATCCCCTCCCACGTCGATCATCTCTAGTTTTCCACACAGCTTACATTCACGGCCAGTAACTGTATGTCGCGTTAAACCCCAAGCCAACAGATGCAGCGTTGAATGCTTTCCAGTGCTTTTGCCATATTTCATTTACCAGTTCAGAGAGGCAAAGCACTATGCTGCCAGGATGGCATTCAATAGCTTCCCTTGTGAAGCGGATCGATATCCCCATTGTTGCGTCCACAACGCCAGCAGAAATTGCTGAGATGCAACGGGATGCCTGGCCTCAAGCAGGAAAATATGGACTTGGCTGGGTTTATTTCTCTGTGATTCTCCTCGCAATCTCAACGATTATACGGTTCTATCACCTTTGGGGTGACAAAATTAGGATCGCATTACACAAAGAGGATACGACTGGAACATCGCCATATGTCACTTCTCCCCAGGAAGAATATGAGTTGCCAAGTGCTGCTACTGACAGCTCCACTGCGCACTTCTTTCCAGCTCGTGGCCCCCTGCCCAGTACCAATACCACGAAACAGCAATCGTCGATTTCCACCATTGCGCCACTAAACAACACCATTGCTTTCGTACGATGGATCTTCTATAGGCCTATCCCTATGCTACGTATAGGCAAACTGCGGGTCAGCTTTCCATCGCTGGGAGCATCCTCGATTATCTTTGTGGCCCTGATATTCGTCACTCTCTATTCTTTTGTCCCACAGCCGCTCTACTACTCCTCGATTTCAATTGGATCTCCTCCGCTGGCGATCCGTGCAGGCATGATTGCGGTGGCTATGATTCCATGGATCATTGCCCTCAGCACCCGTGCCAACTTCATCAGCATTTTAACTGGAATTAGCCACGAGAGGCTGAATGTTCTTCATCGTTGGGCGGGTTACCTCTGCCTACTCCTGAGCTTGATCCATATGGTTCCGTTTTATGTTACACCTATCTGGGAAAGCAAGAACTTGATATACTACCAGCAATACTTTCCCCGAAACATCTATATCTACGGCACCGGCTGGGCGGCACTGGCGCCTCTCATAGTCCTCTGCTTGCATTCGCTGCCAATACTCCGAGCCTGGATGTATGAGCTTTTCAAGCTTGTGCACCTTCCCCTTTCAGTCATCTTTCTCGCCATGATATTTTGGCACAGCAAAAACTTCCTGGCATCATGGGACTATCTTTGGGCTACGGTTGCGATCTGGCTACTTTCCTATGCAGTTAGGTTGTTCTATGTCAATTGGAGCAACCCCCTACGGTTGTCCTTCTTGATCGGTGAAGAATGCGTAGTGACTATACTCCCACAGAACGCTATCAAAGTCACGGTTGCGACTCAGATGAAATGGAAACCAGGCCAATTTGTCTATCTCCGTATGCCGGGAATCTCACTTTTTCAACGTCACCCCTTTACGATCTCATCTTTGTGTAGTGGCGATTTCCCCTCAGAGTATGGCGAGAATTATCGTGACTTGGCTCTTGTCTTCCGTCCCTTCGGAGGGTTTACTCGTAATGTTTTTCTAAAGACTTTCGAGTATGGCCCTTACAAGACCTGGACAGCATTCTTGGAGGGCCCCTACGGAGGGATGAAAAGAGACATGGCTGCTTTTGATGATGTGGTCTTCTTCGCCGGTGGAAGTGGTATAACTGCAACTGCCAGTCACCTCTTGAATCTGATCAAGAAGATGCGGGACCGAAAAGCAGTAACTAAGTCGGTGCGGGTCATCTGGGCATTCAGGAACCCCGAAACAGTCGACTGGTTCAGAGAGGAACTGAGAATATGCAGGGATTTCGCACCTCCAAACACAGTTCACTGTCATTTCTTCCTCACTGGACTAGAGCCACACGGTCAGGCCCAACTGGCCCAAAACCAGTTCTACCAGGAGATGCTCAGAGATAAAATGTACAGCACACTAGAGGGAATGGATAAGCGAAACTCGGCATACATCCGTGAAGAAGCAGCTGGGGACCCGGAGATTGAAAAGGAGCTTCGACGCGAGAATGAAGATGCCATTACTGCGCTTCCCAAGGCCCACACCCTCCCACACATCAATACCAGCAGACACTACAACAGCTCAATGGATAACAACTATCAACATGCACCGTATCCTGCACCTCAACTGAGCCCAGTAGATACTCCGTTTAACTTCGGCCTTCCTCCCTCGTCAACAACGTTTCCCAAACTGACCACCCGCGTCGGCACCGTTCCGCTGCAGAGGAATGGCTGGCGTATCGACTACGCCCGCCCCAATATCCCGCAGGTACTCAAAGAATACTCTCGGACGTTTGGTCGTCGTACCTGCATCTTTGTCTGTGGGCCTCCTAGTATGAGAATTGAAGTATCGAGCACCGTTGCTCAGCTTCAGCAGCAGGTCATGACTGACTCGTCGAAAGACGAGATATTCCTGCATGCTGAGAACTACAATGTCTGATTCCCGAGTTGCACTCGCGTTATGTATGTCTGAGTTGCTGTGTGACTGTAGATTTCCTCCCTCCATTGTCAATGCCCGAATGATTGTTTGTGGGTTGGGAGCAACTCCCAACTTGTACAGTTCTATACCCTTGAACATAAATGCATATGAATGTCATTTAATATAAAGCATATTTGAATATACGTGCTCTGTCTCTAATCACGACTCTATGTCTCTTGATAATCAATTCTAAGAGCGAAACATATGCAGTGTATACAATTCTAAGCAGACAAACAACCTGAACGAAAGATCTGTACATCTCTTAGACGCAGCAGTTGAAGGGTATCCTAAATAGGTGAGCAGAGAGAAGAACAAATAGACAAGCGAACTCCATTCAACACCGCCAATAAACAAGTGGAAGGTAGGATCATGCTCGCTGAGGCTCGTCGTCGGCCTTCCGTTTCCTGTTCACACCATCATCAACCTCAAGGATCTTAGAGTCTGTGAACGGTTGTACGCCGTGATCCTCATTGTCTTCTCCATCTTCCGCTTCGACCTTTTCCCAGTCGTCATCCTCTTCCGGGCTCTTCCGGTTGTCTTCCGCCGACTGGCTAGACGCAGGGGTCCCATCAACTTTCGCAGCCTCGTCACTGGCATCGTCATTCCACTGCAGAACGAGCTTGACAATTCTTGCCCCGGACGGCTTCAACCGCCGATAGTAATTCTCAACCACGCCCTCCTCCACCTGGAAGCCGCGCGCGATGTACCATTTTAGACCTTCTTCATTGGCTTCATGCACATGTGCCGTGACAGTGCGCACGTTGTAGTGTTTCACTAATTCCGAGACCTGGTAAGTAGACCGCGAGCTAGAAGACAAAGATGAAGGGGCAGAAGAGAAGAGCAATGAGTTAAGAAGCGAAGCCGCAACACCGCAGCCCCGATATGGGGAAAGCAGATGCAGGGTCTGGATGTAGAGATTTGTCGGCTCCTGCGAACCGGGCTTCGACTGGGTCTGGAGAAGTTCGGCAGTGGTTGGAGGGAGCCGCTCTAAGCGACACCTGATTCCTCCGATCACTTTGTCTGTCCCCGTGCTTGTTCCTAGCGGGGACGCGGATGTGGGAGCGTATGAAGTGGAGGCTGGCGCCGCGGCCCCCGGGTGATCATGATAAATGGCCACGCGTGACACCGACGCGATCACGGGGTCTGTGATGGTCGCTGTGTAGAAGGAGTTTGGGTAGCGTATTGGGAGAAGCAAGCCCGTGATCCGGATTAGAGAGGGTATGTGAGCGGTGCTCACAGATTCGATGGTAACATGAGGGTGCGGGGTTTTGTAAGTGGGTGCGATGGGATGGGGGTATGCGGGGGGGTGGAAAGACGAGTCTTTGCCTGTTGGTGGTTTGACCCTTTCTGCGATGCTGGTAGAGGTCGCAGAATGAGGGAGAACCAGCGATGGAGGGTGTATAGGAGGTTTGGGGTGTCTGTTGCTGGAGGAAGAGGAGGATGGAGGGGAGAGTGGTGGAGAAGTCGGCGCTTTCGACTGATGCGCCTTTGCGAAGAACTGGTATGCCATGGTAAATGAAGAGGTGTGCAGGTACGCGCTATGCTGTGAAATGCCCAGTTCTTTCAGCACGTTGACCACTTCTGTGAATCATAAAAAAAGTCTACCTGGCGTTGCAGTTAAAGAGGGGAAAGTCGTACGGTCCGCTTGATGGACGAAAACAGCGAAGAGGAACGCGGAGATGAGATAAGATAAGATGGGCCGGTCGGAGAAGGCAAGTGAAAGGCCAGCGCAGAAGCCTTTTGTCCTCTCCACTACACACCAAGGATACCTTGGACTAGACTGCGGAGTTCTGTCGCATGCTATCGATATTCCAAACTTCCCATATCGTTCCGCTCTTATTATATATATACCACCTGTCTAATGTGAAGCAGGTAAGTGGGTCCTCCTTGTGAGCTGTGTTGGTCATTCACTGACTCTCCCTACCGTGGAGTGTTACCCGCCCCAGGCTGAGAAACCTATATATTATCGACTGACAGATGGATCCTATTAGCCGCTTCCTCTCTTTGTTATTATCCTGATCGTTATAATTCGATTGATCCTTCTGTGACGCTCCTCGTATACTCCGTTCAATCCGGGCCAAGAAGGACTGTCTTGCGACCTCAACTTCCTTTTGCCTTTGCGCGATCGCCTTGCCGCGATCTGATATTCGTCGTGATATAATACTTAACAGTACATGGAGCTGTTCTAATAGGTCCAAGAGATATCGGAACTGCTACGCGACCTCCTGGAACAATTGTATTGCGAACTAGGGTTAGTTCGCAAAGTAAGGTGCGTTCCACAAAGCCAGTGATCTACGCCTATTGCCCCAACCCTATCGTTGGAAGTAAACACTGGCATCGTACTTAAGCCATATTGCATGTATCCCGCTGTGTTTCTCCAACGAAAGAGTGCTTTAGAAGCTGTGTCCTATGGCGCTCAGCCCTCTAGATGCCCACCTTCAAACCTTCGTGATTCACTCAACAATTTCACATATTGATAAATCACATCCCTATACTGTTTTGATTGCGGTCCGGTTTCTAACTTTCCAAATCTGCAACATAGGCATCTTGAAAATGGGCGAATCGAATGGAACAGAACAGCAAGAAAGCTCCTTTCCTTCGGGAACTATTGCGAAGCTGGTATGTTCCTTATATTGGACTTGTGCCGTCTTCTCGCTGGCTACAGTGATAAGCCATATAGATTGAAGGCCAAGGAACTGACAGAATTACCTAGACATGTGACGTTCTCAACAACACGTTCTATAACATTATCCATGACATAGTGTCAAAAGTCCATCGGGATGAAAAGGTTGCTCGAATGCGTTCTGCTGTCACAATCGCCAGGCAGAAAGCCGAAGAAGAAGCTGGCAGGCGCCGAGAAGAAGCAGGTGCCAAACCCACTGCGTTAAAACCGGGCGAAGATTTCGAAGAACTCAAGGACATCCGTGTTGAGACGGATGGGGCGATCTTTGAAGATGGGAGGGTTTATCTCAAGGGAAACCCGCTTAATACTACCAAAGAAATCATCTGTCCCGACTGCCGATTGCCACGCCTACTTTATCCTGTGACTGGGGTCGGAGCACGGCCCCCTCCGGATCCATATCGAGAATATTGCCAAAAGCAACCGATGATCAGCAAACCAGGGCATGACGTTCATGGGAATCCGTTCGCTACAGACAAACTGAATCCTAAGAAGAAGAAACAGACAAACACTTCAAATACGCCAGCGTCAAGCCCGCCTACAACACCGGATAGTTCCTTTAAGCAAGCGGCTCCAGAGAAAGTATCATTTCCGACGGTCAAGTGCCCAAATTGCCCAAGGTACTTTGTTGTGACGCGAGTGGCACAACACTTGGACCGATGTCTCGGTCTATCAGGCCGACAAGTCAACCGAAACAAAACGCCCATGGAAAACGGTACCAGCACTCCTAGTTCTGCGCCGCCCAAACGTCCATTAGATGACGACACCCCGCCAACTATAACGAAGAAAAAGAAGCTCGGTGCTCCCAAGAAGCTGTCAGGGAAAAAGCCGCCACCGGCTCCCAGTAGCAAACTCAAGAATGGTGTGACGCCTGACATGGCGGCTGCCGCGGACGCTGCAGCCGCTGGTGACGGCAATATAAAAAGCGAACCGAATGGCGACAATGCATAGTTTCTTATTCTTCTTTCCTTAATTATAGCTTCTGCAGTACTTCTGTATTGCTTCTCACGGGCAATATGGGTGTGTCTGCACTGGAGACGAGGCTTTGGACATAGTCTCCTTTTAACGATCTGACGTAAATACTCGGCATCAAAGGCGTCAACAGGACTTACTCTTATTAGTCGAAAAGTCTGGGACCTCTCGACATTATATTACTTCTCTTCAGTTCTTTCATTTGTCATGGTTTGACAGAATCAGCACCGCTCCTTTGCTTTCGTCCTCTTTTGTTTCAGGGATAGATGATCATGCCGGTGTATATGTACAATAGGTTAAGTTTGATAGTCAGTACGAGGGTTTGGCATTATCTCAATGGATACGGCTATCTTTTCTGGGGCTTAGTTTTCTATCTTAGAAATATACATTATAGAGATTACCACAACTATCTCGTCCCAGATGAGTCAAGATATTGATCCGGTCCTGGGTATATATCTTGCCTGATATTTCAGGCGACTACTTCTATCCACACCATGACTCCATAAGCTCCTCCACTCCCCACCAGCTACATCGAAGTTCCCCCAAAGAGGGCCGTATCCACCATCCTCCCTCTTCCTACCTATACTCTTCAAATCCGTCATTATAATTCCTATTCCCAACCATGGCCGACCCCAGCCTCATCTCCTGGGGCGTTTCTCACATCTCGCAAATCCTCCCACTAGACGAAGAATCACTCACGCAGATCATCACCTACGCCGCCAGTCTACCGAAAGATGAGGGTGCCGATCATCTCAAGAACCTCTTAGGTGACTCCCCCGCTGCCTTCGAATTCATATCCGCTTTCAGTTCGCGACGCAACCCGACACCTCGACGACCAGCAGCCTCCGATGCATCCTCCTCATCCACACCTACAGCAACAAGCTCCAGGAATCCAGCAGCGGGGCAAAAGAAGGGCAAGAAGTCGAAACCACCACTACACAGTGCCGGGCCCCCGCGCCGGCCCGATAACTTCGGAGATGTCACAGGTGGATACAAAAAGGCAGATCTAGAGGAGGATTACATGGCACCGGCGCCTAGAGCCAAACAAGATACCGGCGCTTCACGGTCGTCGCATCTATCGGTCGAAGATTCGTCTGCTGCCTCGTCGCGGGCTCATTCACCTGCCCCGAAACAAAGCTCGAGCAAACCGCCGCCCTCTGCATCGGGGCCTATGCTCTCGGACTTGTTACCGAACGTTAAATCCAAGGCCGGGAAGTCCTCTGCTACACGGCACAGTAATAACACCACTACGAGCCAGTCTAAGAACTCATTAACCACGACCAACATCTCCGATCTAACCGCCGCAATCGCCGCACTAGAAGTATCCACGAACCCAACCCTGAGCAACGAATCCCGGAAATGCTCCTGCTTCGCTGCCATCCACCCGCTTTTCGCCCCCGCCCCGAACTGTCTCAATTGCGGCAAGATCATCTGCTCCCTAGAAGGCCTCCAGCCGTGTTCGTTCTGCGGTACCCCCCTGCTATCGAATGAGGAAGTGCAGAGCATGATCCGGGAATTGCGAGCAGAACGAGGCCAGGAGAAGATGCGCGCGCATAACGAGAGCGTACACCGCGAGGGCGGACCAGGGCAGGGCCCCTCGCCTTCGGCTTCTTCCAGCAAATTGAACGCTGCCATGGCTCACCGGGATAAATTACTTCAGTTCCAGGCGCAGAACGCCAAGCGGACGCGTGTTGTCGATGAGGCGGCGGACTTCGAGACCCCTAATGTGGCGTCGACGCTGTGGATGAGTCCTGCGCAACGGGCTCTCGCCTTGAAGAAGCAGCAGCAGATACTGCGCGAGATGGAAGAAAAGGCCCGTCCGGAATGGGAGAAGAAGAGGACCATCATGAGTCTAGATATCAAGGGCGGGAGAGTTACTCGTGTGTATCAATCTGCTGGAGCTAGTCCTGCTGATTCGGGATCTCCTGCGGAAGAAGAACCCGAGCCCGAGCCTGAGGCTAGTGAACCGGCAGATGAATCTACGAAGCCACGTCGCGGTGAAGCCTTCAGTCGGAATCCTCTTCTTGCGGCGGGGGGTTTGATGCGACCTGTCTGGAAGGGACCAGACGGTAAGCCGGTTGAAGCGAGACCGCAAAATGAACGGAAACAGACATGGCGACGAGTCCAGGATGACAACGACGACAATGAGCAATGGATCCTCGACGGCGGCTTACATGGACACTCTTAGATTGGGCCGTGTGTTTTGATGGTTGCTCAAGGGATGCTCGTACATTACACAAACACGACCAGCTTTACGGCCATCGACTCTCATCAGCGTATTCCCTGTCGGGAACCATTTGGATTGTCAGAAACACAACCATACGAAATAGCCGCGAGACCTCACAGTTTACTCCCCCCAGTGAATGGGGACTTCGGGTTCACAGCTGACCCAGTACCCACTTATTTACCCATCTATCGGTGAAGACAAACAGTCAGTGATCTATGTGGGACCAAAAGGCACTCGGATAGAAGCGGTGCTCGAGAAGATCATTGCTCCGGTTTCAGGTCCAATACCAGGGCTATCAATTGGATACCAGCTATAGCATCCTAGGTACAACCAGATAAGCCCTAAACAATAATAGAGAAATCACATGTGCATACCTACAAGCTACACTCATACTCAACTAAATACCAGTATATCAAACCAACAACGCGTAGAAAACAAAAACAAAAACACTATCTACCAGCAACCATAGTAAACTTCCACACACGTTTCTCCCGCAACTAAAAATAAACCCAACGAGCACCACGGTAAAGAAAACCGAAACCAGAACGCAACCGCCATTCTTACAAAAGCTGACATACGTATGACACCCTCATCCATCCCTTGCACCCAAACAGAAGTAGGTCCGTTTCTAACCGAGCCTCGAGAGAGGTATATATACGGGGGCAGAGGAGAATGGAAATGGTATCCTACCATAGCCCCAAATCAAAGAGATAATTTATTTGCTCTACCAGTGAACCTGGTCCTATTACCAAGCTCCATATTACTTCCTTCCTTTGCCAGGAACATTTGCGGGGGAACCGGTGTTCGGTTGGACTCGGCTTGTATCGGCTACCGTTCCGGATACGGAAGGTCTACGTTAGTTTCCATAGTACCTGTGGAGGGGGTAGTAGGGTTGCAATATGCTCGTCCAGGAGGTGTGGAAGACGTTATCGATTGAGGGGGTTGTGGTGGGGGTGTCTGCTTTGCTGGGTGTTTTGGTACGTTCCATATCCTACCTCTTTTCTTCCTCTCTTGTTGTTCTATTGGTGGTGTATCGGATGTGCATATGTACGTCATCGGAGTTGCTTACTGTTGCGGCCGCATAGTCTTTTGCATATGTCATTTACAACCGCTTTTTGCATCCTCTTCGGAAATTTAACGGTCCGTTCCTTGCATCGATAACCCCCTGGGTGCAGTTGTATCATGGCCTGAAGGGGGACCGGCATTTGTGGCTTCATAATCTGCATCAGCAGTATGGATCGCATGTCCGTGTTGCGCCGAATTTTGTCTCCATCAACTCCGCGCAGGGTCTGCATGATATCTATGGCCATGGGAAAAAGCTGAAAAAAGCCAATTTCTACAATGGGTTCACTGCCATCAAGGGCGTGTATAACACGCACAATGTGATTGATAAGACGGTCCATGGCCGGAAGAGACGGGTCCTGAGCCAGGCTTTCTCCGATCACGCTCTCAAGAGCATGGAGGATGTCATGTTGCTGCATGTTCGCCAGCTTTGCGCAGCCCTGGCAGGGCAGCAGACGGACGGTAACAAGGTTGAGGCACAGAAGACTACCGTCCAGAATATGGGCAATTGGTTCAGTTACCTCACGTACGATGTCATGGGTGAACTATGCTTCGGGAAGAGTTTCGATATGTTGGTTTCTAGTGGCCGCAGAAAGATGATTCAGCTTGTTGATCGCGCGGCCAACCGTCACTATGTGGTGAGTTACAACGACTTCGGATTTCTCCGAGAATAGCCCCCTTTTCTGACAAACATCAACCAGTGCGGTCTGTGGATGCCCCTTGATACCTGGCACTTGGACCAAATCGTCATTCACCGACTCACCAACGACCGATGGAACTTCATCATGAACTCGCGCGTAGAGGCCAACAAGCGAGCCCAGGAGCGTACGCAGGCAGGCCACGACTCCAAGAAAGACTTCTTCTACTACCTGCTCAACGCCAAGGACCCCGAGACGGGCAAGGGTCTTACGACGCCCGAGCTCTGGGGCGAAGCCAACGTCCTCATGATCGCAGGCAGCGACACCACCTCCACCACGCTCGCAGCAACCATCTTCTACCTCGTCCGCAACCCGCGCGCCATGAAGCTCCTGACAAAGGAAGTCCGTGAGGCCTTCACCTCAGTCGAGGAGATCGTCACCGGCGGCAAATTGAATGAGCTTGTTTACCTGAAAGCCTGCATTGATGAAGCGCTGCGCTTGGCACCCGCCGTTCCGGGGGCCATTCCGCGGGAGGTGATGGAGGGCGGCGCCGTCGTCGACGGGGCCTTTTTACCCGCCGGCACGGACTGTGGGACCCCAACTTACTCCATCCACCGCCAGCCCCAGTACTACCGCGAACCTGAGGCGTATTTGCCCGAGAGATGGATTGAGGGGGCAACATGCGTAACCGCTGATGATAAGTGGGAGAGCACCAAGGATGCTGTTGAGACTGCACGGAGAGCATTCTGCCCGTTCAGTATTGGGCCCCGCGGATGTATTGGCAAGGGCATGGCTTTCATGGAAATGCGACTGACCATTGCGCGGTTAATGTTCCTGTTTGACATGGAGTTAGCCGATCGACAGGGAGAGGATGAGAAAGGCCATCTGGCTCTAGTGGATCATTTCACCAGCGCCAAGCAGGGGCCGAATGTGACGGTCCGCCGGAGGGATTTAACCGTCTAGGCGATGTATGTGGCCTTTTTAACGAAGTTCGATTTATGTATAGCGCATTGCAAATTCATTCAAATTAATAACACCAACCCTCCCCCCTCTTATTAACAAAGACCCAAGTAAAACAAACAATCCTAGTTCCAATTAAACCAAAGAGAGAGGGAAGAATATCCCAAACGCCAAGCACACCGGAAACAAACAAGTCACACTCATTTCCCAACTCCTGCGAACAGGACACGTGCCCAACACGTGCAACAAATCCAAAAGGGTAAAATAAATCAAACAACTTAAGTAAATGAAGGAAACCCTTGAAACAAAAGACACAGAGCAGGAAAAGAAGAAAAAACAAAACAATATCAATTTATCACCCAATAATACCATATACATATACATATCTCACCTACACCATTCTTCCAAAATCCAAACCCCCCAGAAATTCATGATGCTCATCACCTCCTGAACATCATCATCCAAAGGAAAACAATACATACAATACAATGCCCCCATCCCCCTTGACAGTGACCCTGATCCAATCCACGATCCTCAACGCCATCTCCAATGTCCTGGCCCAGTTAATAGACCAGTACAAAGAAAACGTACGTAGAAGTTTACTTTTCACTACTTTTTTCTTTATTTCCCATGATCCGTGTAGAGGTGGTGGTGTCTTGGTTCTCTTGAAACACACCTATACAAAACCAATCAACCAACTACCTCCTCCTCTTCCTCCTCCTCCTCCTCCTCCTCCCCTACTAATTACTTACTACCTACCCTCAATGACCTGGTATGAATACAATAACTTGAAAGGGTTCCCCACTTACTAACAGAAATCATCCAAAAAAAAAGAAGCCATTGGCGTTGAACACCATCGCACTCATCCAATTCATCACATACGGTGCCATTATCGTGCCGCCCAATTTCTCCTGGCAGAGATACATCGAAGCTCGATTTCCGGGTTTTCCCAGCTGGAAGAGAAATAACAGCAACAATGTGCCTGATCCCGATGATCTCCTGCCAACGAAGGAGAAGCCATTCAAGCCGAAACAGCAGAGATCTGGGATGTGGAACTTTGCTGTGAAGTTCCTCTTGGATCAAACTATTGCTGGGGTGTGTAACATTCTCTTATTCATTGTGTTGATCAACCTGTTGAAGGGGTCGCATTGGGGGAGGGTTTGGGAGTTGGTTTGTGAGGTAAGGTATCCTTTTTCTGCCTTTCTGCCTTTCTGCCTTTCTCCCTTTTTCTTTTCTTTTCTTTTGTATTCGCTCTTGCCTACTCTTCTGGGAGCATATCGTTGCGGTGCTGACAAGAGTAGGATTTTGGTCCCATCATGATAGCTCGTCTAAAGTTTCGGCCTATTGTGTCGGCGCTTATGTATACTGTTGTTCCTGTGGACCGACGAGTGGTATTTGGGAGCGCCTGTGGAGTTATCTGGGGAATTTATTTGAGTCTTTATGCGGTTGTTTGAAACGTCCGGTACTGGTTTTAGATTTCACATCGTTAGCACTAGGGTAAGTTATAGATTCTATTAATTATTTCCATGCAAGGGAAGAATCCGTATATACATAGCCTAACAGAACAAGAAAAGTCCACTTCACCGAATACCAGACGTGGAACCTCCCCATTCTCCATGATGACAAAGAGGCAGTAAGCCATATTAAACAGAACTTGTAAACTGCAGTATGCTTAGCATGAAGCGAAGCGTAACCCCATCCTTTAAGCAAGGCCTAGAAATAGTACGTTCTTAAACGGCCATCGCCTCAACTTTCCTGCCTTTTACGGACAGCCACTCTATAGGAAGTGCCGCAAAGAGGCCTATCGCCCCTATAGCCACTGCAGCATAGAATGTCTGGGTGATAGCGTCGTTGTAGGCTTCGAGAACTGTAGGTAATATGTCCTTCGATACAGCCTGCCGTAGCATGGTTGCCCCGGCGCCAACCACCGTGGCAACATCAACATCAGGGGCTTTGGTAAGAATGTTCTTGCGCAGTTGGTTTTGAAAGACATTCTGTGCGACAGAGACAAAAAGCGCGCCTCCCAGTGTCTGGGAGAACATGACGAAAGCCGTCGCAGTGGGGACATCGGCAATTGGGAGGGCGGCTTGAACCACAATCATGGGTTGCTGCATACCCAAGCCCACGCCAATTCCGTATAGAACCTGATACCCAATCCATGCAGCATCCCCTGAATCGACTTTCAACGTGCTCAAAAGCCCACCGCCAATTGAAATGAGAATCGGCGTGGCGATCATGAACGGTGTATAGTATCCAACCAGAGTGACACAAGCACCAGCAGCAATGGAGGCAACAATCATAGGAAGGAGCAACGGAAGGTTCATTATGCCCGACCTGGTTGCCGTGACACCCTTTATCGCTTGGAACCAAATGGGAAGCTATGAATGCGCAAATTAGCAAATGTCTCTTGTGATCCGTGGGAGGTACAAGCTTACATAGTAGACAAATATGAAAAATGCTCCACCGACGCAGAAGCTGTAAGCTGCAGCTCCCCATACATTCCGATTCTTGACCAGCCGTGGAGGTACCGTAGCCTTGTCTTGCTGCCACCACTGTACACAGCAGAAGGCAATGAGAAGGATCCCGAAAACAATGAAAAGAGCGATGATCCGAGCATTGCTCCAGGCATACATAGTGCCTCCCCATTGTAGCGCGAGCAATACACAGATAATTGATGGCATGAAGAGGACAGTTCCAGGGAAGTCCAGTTGTGCCATTTGGTTTTTGAAGCCGGATTTGTCCTTGACGGACTTGGGCGCCTTGAATAAGAAAAGGATAAAGAAAGCAGTCACTCCGCCAAAGGGTAAGTTGATGTAAAAACACCATCTCCAACTGAGATGGTCCGTAAACGCGCCACCCATCAAGGGACCTGCCACACTTGCAATTCCATACATTGATCCCATCATCGCGGCGAAGATTGGTCGTCGGCTCAGTGGCACCGTCTGAGCAATGATAATGAGTGCCCCCGAAAATAGTCCCGCTGCCCCCAGGCCGGCTATGGCTCGGCCAATGATCAGGGTTAACGAATTCGGCGCGATCCCGCAGATCAGAGATCCCAGTTCGAAAACAAAGAGAGCCATCAAGTAGACCCATTTTGTGGAGTAGAAGGTATATAGCTTGCCGAACGTCAGGCACAATGCACACGTTGTCAGGAGGTATGCGCTGCCATACCAGCCCACATCTTCAAGGGACTTGAACTGATCTGTGATCTTCGGAATTGCCGTGGAAATGATGGTGTTATCCTAAGTAAGCCAAGATCATTAGTAAGAATGGTCATCCGAAGGTCATGCGTAACATTTATTGCCGGCAAGTAGTGAATTAATGGACTTACCAATGCCAGACAGAAGATGGCAAGGGCTAATGCGATGGTAATCAGGCCAAGCCTCCAAGAGCTTGGATACTCTTCTTCCTCCTCTTGCTGTGCTTCATCGCTTGGACTAGTGTTCGCCACAGATATAGTGTTTTCATCCTTCGCTTCTGAGGCCAACGCAGGTGGCTCTCCCTGTGAGCCTGCCAGTGTACTCCCTTTTTCTATGGATGGCCTTCCCTCCACTGACATGTTGTCGGATACAGAACTGGTATGTGGCGGTGAGCCAAGAGTGTCTTGTAGTCTATTGTCCTGCATTGTATCTATTGACTTAGAGGATCTCGATAGAGATGAGATGGGAATAAGAGGTATGAAAGACAGAAAAGAAAGTGACGTAAAAGGAAGGAACAGTTGAGGTCATTAATCTAACGAAGGGGAGAGGTATGGAAAAGTAGTAGGAGGCAAGGAGGGTCTTCCTTTTCACTAGTGAGGCGATATAAGACCGGTCACTGATTCATTGATGACACGGTGACGATGCAAAGGGTGACGAGTTTTGCCCTGTACCCAATCGGTGAAGTGATAAAACACCTCCGCAGCAGCGTCACTTCGGAAAAAGACTGGATTTCCATCTCGGTTCGCTTTGTACTACATGAATGAGCGGGATCTTTTCCTCCCGAAGACCGAAGGATGTCCGCTCAGCTGTCCATAGTTTATCCCAAAATAGTCATGAGGTGTCTCTTTCCACGGAACTTTGGCAACCCGTGGTCCCGTAATGAAGAATAATGGACTATGAAGTCCTAGAAAGACAACAAAGAAAGTGGCACGGTCTAGACTACAGACGGACCAGCCTGGACCCTGCCGCTGAGTATTTAAATAGTAAGATGAATAACCCGTTGGTCATTGTAAAGTGGACGGTGAATACCTGGACTCTCCTAGTATGGTACTTCTCGCTTAGGGCTCTCTGCATCTGAGTTCTGCAGGTTGGCCTAGCTTGAGCAATAAAATGATGGAAAAGGATTTCCTGGAGCGGGAGCCCATCTATAAGCGGATCTCTCAACCTTATGTGCTCATGTATGAAACTCTAATGCTAAGGTACCGTGGCGAGCGGGTACTGTATGGAGTCCGGGGGTTTAAATGGATCATTAGACTATTGGCACAGAATGGATGGTCTGGGTTGATCAGCAAATAAAGTAACACTCCGGGGTTTAGTCAAGGTTCTGATCCATAAATAATACTACTTATTATACTAATCAGGACGCTGTTAAAAAGAGCTTCATGAGTAGGATTTTTTTATTGCAACAGATCTTCCGTGTTCCATGACAATGCTAATTAACGCCGTAAAAATGAATATTGTTACACCCTTCTTCCCAGCCACTCTCTCTAACTCCAGGTCCTTTCACAGTAAGCCGTCCCTGCAAACTCGAGCACATGGTCTTCACCGCGCGAAAAAGCGGCTAGGGAAGGTGAAGATAAAGTAGTCTTCACCGACAATCTGAGGTCACCCATTCATAATAAACCATAAAAAAAAAGGGGAGGCGGGGAATAAAGTTGAGAACATCGCAAAGTGTTAGTCATACGACCACTACTGGGTCTTCATCCTGGCTTCTTCCTTGCTAGCCACCAGGGCAATCAAAGCCGCACCAACGCCACTACCATCCTTCGAGATGCCAATGCGCACCTTCTTATCGCCGGCAGGGCCTACCTCGGGCACCTCACGCAAGGCGTCACGCATGTATCCCTCAAAGTTAGGGTAGAACTCGACCAAGCTACCGTCGACACCAACGTCCACCAGATCGTCAGTCTCGAGTTTCTTGGTGGCGATGAGGATGGCAGCAAGAGGTACGGCGCTCAGACGAGCAGCGCGCTTGCCAATGGCATGCACAATTGTCTTAACAGCCTTGCAGTCCGTGGTGCTAGCCCGTTCAATCTTCAAGTGGTCCTTCAATGCTGTCTTGGTAGGCTCCATGCTCTCGCTGTTGTCAGCTTCAACCAAGCTCAGGAGGCTGGTATCAAGGCCCCACTGACGGAAGAGCGTAGAGTTTTCTGGAACGACAACATCCGACGAGGCGCTGGGCTTGAACAGACCCAGAGATTCATTGCGGTAAAGATCGACCAGGACACGGCGCAGAATCTCACCCAGGAACATTCCGGACACTCGCTTTTCGAACATCTGGATGCCAGGGTTGTTACTCTCCTCATCCAGCTGCTGGTCGTAGACGGTGTTGGGCAAGACACTCAAGTGGTTATCAAAGCTACCCCATTCAGCATTGATAATCATTTCACCCGTTGTCTTATCGTAGTCGGAATGCTCGATAGTAGCCATCTTAGAGATCTTGTCAAGCTTCTCGACGTAGGCACCGTTGGTACCAGTGCCGAAGATGGCACCGAGGAAAGTTCCTGTTTCACCAGGGGAGGTGTATGAACGGGCCATCAAGGTTCCAACTGTGTCATTGACAAGAGCGGCCACGCGCACGGGGAGCTCCAGAGCATCGAGCGCACCTTGCAATAACGCGCAGACATCATGGCCGACGGCATCGGGAATGTTGAAGCCCTTCGTCCAGCGAATGAGGGTTCCCTTGTTAATGCCGACCTGGCGCACGGGGAAACTGAAAGTGAAGCCCAAATCAAACAATTCCTCTTCACCCTTTCCTTCACGTCGACGTTGGAGGTGAGCTTCGAAGTGTTCGTTGTGGTGGATACGCAGGAAAGCTTCGATCTGGCGAGCCAAGAAGGTGAAGAGATCCTTGGAGGTACCGGAAGCCATCAATTCACGAGGGATCATGATTTTAGACTGTGTAAGAGAAAAGGTGTTGTCGCCGTGTAGATCTACTGAACACACGCGAAAGTTGGTGCCGCCAAGATCTACGGCTAGGTACAGTCCCTGTCGCAACCAAGTCAGACATGCAATTGTGATGTAATAGACAGACTCAACAATATACCTTCTCTGTGCCATTTGGTACGGAGGTAACGAACGTCGGGATTTGGCTCAGAGTTGTGCCCTCTTTGCTCAGTCCTTCATCCATCTCCCGGATATACTCTTTCACCCCGCGTTGGACGCCCTCGGCGGGGAAATCAAACTGGCGGGCAATCCGCGCAGCTTCGTCCAACAAAGCGGATGACATTGTGGGAAGCGGGAGGAAACGGAAAGTAGGATAGTTGGGGGGGGGGGGAGAAAGTTAGAGTGTTTAGAAAGCGAGTTGACAGAAGAATAAGTTGAAGGATGGAAGGAAGTGAGGTAAAAGAGGGAACAACACGAGCAGGTGTGGAGGGGTTAGAGAATAGGCGGGGGAGGAAGGGAAGGGGAAGGGGAAAAAAAATTATTTCCAGGAATTATATATAGGTTGCATGGTATCCAAGCGATAATATTGAGGGCGCATGCGTAGTGAAGGTGACGGGGAGGGGTCGATGAGGTCAGTCAGTGGGCCAGATTTAGACCTAAGGGCATTGAGCCAATGGGGTGTCCGGGTTCGCCGGCGCTTCTCTTCACTGAGACCCTAGAATTATTGGATATTTTCCCGAATGTTTCGGGCCCCAATCGATCTGTCTTAGCATTGCATGGCATGGATGCAAATGGAAGCCTTGATGGTAGCGAACCCGTTCCATGACGCTACGAAACTGTGTGGGGTGTTTTACCGGTGAGAGACAATGGTTAGGACGGCGTGTAGACACGGGGAAGACACGGAAGGAAAGGAATGATCGTTATTGGTGGTGCGATACACGAGGGGAACACTACCAACGAAATATAGTATAGTATGTACAAGAATGGCCTTATCACGTCCGGTGTGAGCATTCTCCGTATGGAGTGCTAGTCTGGGGTGACATTAAGAGGCTGACATGCATGGTGGTTAGGTGACAGAAGGTGGGGAAAGAGCCGGGCAAAGTTACAGGAGTATCGAGTACCTACGGAGGACTCCCTTCTCCAGTAAATATGTATCTCTCTATGATACACAACTAATACACCAGATTCTCTTTGTCAAATCGCTTTGTATACACCGGAGAGCAAACCACCTGCCCCTGTAGTCACTGGCGGCAATGATGATCAGGCTACACTTAATAACCTGATCCTATAACGCACTAGTCCTTGATTTAGATTCTCCGTGGCTTTTACCAACTATTAAGTACCACTACCGGTATCTCCTTTGGCTTATCTCGATCACGGTACAGGGTTACATTGCGACTCGAACAACTAACCAATTAAGTCGCATTGAACAACAGCCGCCATGTTATAAAATCACATCTAGATCAATACTAGAACACAAAAGAACTAGGAATAGAGTTAGAGGGGCAAATGAACAAGAGAAGGACAAAAGGGCACACATCACTTGATTGCATACTAGTACTAGTACTTCTATGCGTAAGTACTAGTACATATAAGTGACTAAGCATCACGTGATATAACGCCGGCGGAAGTCGGCTGCTGCGTAGAAACGGCGATATGCGAACTCCTCTGACGACCTTGGAATTGCCCAGGCCCTGCTGTCTCCGCTGTCTTCACGGTGTTAAATCGGAGCTCTACTCAGGCACCGAAAAGGACTAAATTTGTCTTTCTTTCTAAAGATCCGAGGGAAGGGATCAATTCCATTAATTAAACACAATGGGCGCCGGTAGCTCCAAGCCTGACGCTTCGGCGGGTTCGAAACATGTTTTTTCGAGGTATGTTTATGTTTGTACTGTCAGTCAATTGCTTTTTCGGTGGACATTCTACCGGTCCCAGATATGAAGAGAGAAAGGGACGGGCATTTTTTCGTACGTTAAAAGAGAAGGGACACTTCACGCCGGGCAATGGGTAGATTTGAAGAGGCAGAGGACAGACACAAATCCCTCAGATACCATGCGGCATTCAATTGAGTAAGCTGACCCTGTTGATTTTTATAGCGGTGGTCCCATCCAGTTCTCATCTAACCTCGTTGACAACCTCCAATCCAACACCGAGGTACGTATATATCCGCCAAACACTTTTCAGAACAATTACCGAAAACAACCAATTGGCAGCCAAAACTAACCAGAATAGACGGACTCCTCGCGCGCAAAGAGCATCGAACTCCAGATCCAGGCGCGCGTAGCCCAAGAGCTCGAACGTCTCCGTCAACGCGAGCAGCAGACCATTGCTGAGATCGAAAAGCGCATTGCGGAATCCAAAGACACTGCTCCCTCGTCGTTCTCTTCCACACCAAACGTCAGCTACCCCCCTGGCTCGCTGAACTTGGATGCCCCCCGGATCCCTTTCGCGGGCCGCGAATACACTCCTGCCCCTGTCCCCGATGCGCAGCCCATCAACCATGATGTGTCCCGTGACTCGGTGAACACCGAAATCGAGGAGCTGCGTGCTAAGCTTGAGGGCCGGAGAAAGTTGGTTGAGATTGATGAGAGTGTTGAGAAGGCAAAGTCAAATGTCGTGAGCTGCTTGCGCTTGAATGACCGCCGGCCTTTGGACTGCTGGCAGGAGGTTGATGCGTTCAAGAAGGAGGTTGCTAAGCTTGAGGAGGCATTCGTGGACCGGGTTGTTGGTTAGATGACGAAGTGAAAAACTATATGTGTTGCTTAACAATAGATTCCTCAGATTCCTCAGATTCCTCAGATCTCTCGTGTTATGTTGTGTATATGTTCCTGTATGTACCGGAATTAGGCTCAAGCTGTGACTATTACTTGCGTGGAATTTTTTGGCCATTTATCGAGGATACTCATGGTTTAAGTGAGTATTTTAAGATGGTTTTATCATGTCATAGAACTGTGCATCCCGTATGTAGGGGTTTTGAACAGCTAAAACTATCAACTTCGTGTCTATCAATATATATTGGCAGTCTCTCATTATGTGATCGGAATATAACTCGTAGCGAAGTCTACGTCTGAGATAAAGTCCGAAGGAGGAAAACAATCCTGGGTATCATATAGAAGTGACATAGTTTTCAATACCTACACAGCACATGCGTTCAAGCAACCTCCCAATAACCCAGTCTTCCTACCCTCTCACCCGCTCCCCGAATGATGCACATGGTCCTTTCTCGAGCCTTGCATTTTCCCAGGGCAGCTGGAGTGACCTTCGACATCTGTATCGAACCAACTCCTGTGGCCTTACCTGCGGAGAGATTGAAATTCCCTGTTGTTATAAAGCCAATGAGATCTTCTTCCGATGGAAGGGGCAAATGCTCCTGACGGACATCTGCGTCGATTTGGGCGGATAGAATAGATGCAGCGAGGCGCTGTTGGGGGTCTGAACCAGCGTTGGAAGTTCCTCGGGAAGGTGATTTGACACCAGCCGGCTTAGCTGATGCAAAAGAAAGCCATTTCTGGCGGAGTTCCTGGCTGGTGGTAGGTAGACGATAGATTCGAGCTCGCGGAGTAGGGGTGCCTCGATTAAATAAGGAGACCCTTACAGTCGCAAGAGCTGAGTTGTTAGCACTAGAACTGTGCTCTCTAAGCGCACGATCGGCTTCGGCTGGCTGTAGGTGGTGTATACCGAGCGGAAGGCCGTCCGCAAAGGTTTCCTCGTCCTCGCCATCTTGCCGTGTAGCATTTTCGCCCTCAGCTTTCGATTTGTTGTCCTTTTCATTTAGATCGCTGGCGTCGAGAGCTCCTGCACCCTTCACCAGTCTCTCCCAGTCGCATGCCCAACCCCGGCCAATCTCACCTTTCTGGTCGGCCCCCAAATCAATACTATCGAATTCAACTCTCCGTCCCTTAGGACGTCGTTCCCATTCCTTCTTTGACTGTTCTCGTTCACGCAAGCCCCATTCCCACCCAGCACGCGTACCAGGGAAATCACCGGGGAACCAAGGTTCTCCTGCTTCAAAAGCGAGCTGTTGTTGCTCTTTTAAACCACCAAGTCTCGGGTTCCCACCACTTGAGAGGGTATAAAACATCAACGCATACCACACCGGAAGGACGCACTTCCAAGGGAGAAGTACAGTCCAACTACCTGGAGCATTGTTATCCTTCGTTTGAGCCCTGGGTCGAGTTGCAAGGAGTATCACCGGGATCTGCGGGTCAGTATCTCGAGGAGTCGGGAGGCGACCAGGCCCAGCTTCAGTCCGTCGCCGATTGATGGCTTTTTGGCTGGGTAGTTGGCGCACGGCAGCCAAGCGTGTACGACGGTCAAAAAGAGAAGGTGTTGTTTGCGTATTATCAGGTGCCCAGGATGACAAGGTCATAGCCAGGTCTTGCATGTCCTTCTCAGATGAAGGGGGTCTCATTGTTTTGTGTGGGAAACGGAGACGAGGATCAGATACGGAAAATGCAAGAAGGGCGTTTTGTGGGAGCGATGAAGGATTCGAGACGCCCAGTAAAGAGTTCCACGTAGATTCCGGGGTGTTCGATGGTTTACCGTTCCCATTCAACTCGACCGGCCTCAGCACTGCTAGCAGAGCTTCAGTGGAGCCTGGGCCTGTGATATCGATGCTGCCAATTTCGAAACGGAGGTCTTCAATCATCACAGGAGGGTTCTGTTTCTTGGAAACCTCGAGTAGCTCATTCCACAACTGTAAGAATGCAGACGGGTGTACTCTGATAAAAACTTTCTTCTTATCATTTTTGGGGTTTTTGTTTTCAGCAGAGTTGGCATTATCCGCATCAATCATCTCAACGTCTCCCGACTTTTCCTCAGCACATCGAATCAAGGTGACCGGCGCAATAGGCTTCCGTGGCCCATCACGCTCATAAGCCCACACTTGCAAAGTTCTTGTCCCGGCTCTCCACTTCTTGCCTTTTGGGCCCCATGCTTCATTCCCGTCAACGCCGATGGCTCTCAGAGAACATTCTAGTGCGCCTTCCGTTCCCTCCAGCTGAATGGTGGACATATAGCTCATATCCCATACCACAGCGCCCCTAGCGCCCCTCGCCCGATGGGACGGCCGGTAACTCTTCTCGGTCGGCGACAAAGGAATGGCGAATCGCCACAAAGGATCTTTAGACGTAGTCATGTGGGCTCGTTTTGCGTGAAACATGTGCGTAGGGAGCCACGTCTTGCATCTTTGGCGCTTCTTGAATTTGGAATCTGGTGGGGGTGGACGCGAGAGCTTATTTTTCTTGATCTTAGGGACACGCGGGGCAATATCAAAGGAGTGGCTGCCCGCCTCTTCCAGCGACTTCTGGTTCTCTTTATCACGCTTCGCTTTCGAGTGAGCTCTCTTGGCTTTGGTCTTTGAATTGAGGTTTTGGAGACGTCTGGCGGTTTCGAGACGGATGCGCATGGCCTCTGTTGGTTTCCTCCGACGTGCCGTCACGGTTGGTGTGTTATCTTCCATCATCTATTCAGGCCATAGGTTGTTTAGCAAGATTTTCCACATAGCTTAGCCTAAGCGCTCACTGGGCCCTGTTTATGAAGCAACCAGAAATGTTTCTAGCGTACCTCTCTCTTTGCCCTTGCCCTCAACCTACTTGGCACCCTCTTCACATTGTGACTGGCCGTTCTCCTCCTCAACGATCGAGGTACTTGCTGGAAGGCGCGACTCGTCAGGGCAGCTTTTGATCGCTGCATGCCCGACTCCAGGGCACGAATTTCGAATTCACGAGCTTCGAGATACGCGGCAACATCGAGTTCTCCGGAAGCAGAAAGGGCAGATTCGGCGGACTGTGCGGCGAGTGTGCGGGCATCGAACGTTTTGGCGCGCTTCCGAGCTGCTGCGGAGCCATTTTGTGCTCCTTGGTGAGCGGACTTGCGCTTCGAAGCAGGGTTGAGGGCCATTGTGGCCAATTGAGACGTCGGGGAACGGGCAGACAAAAGGTATGAAAGGTATCCGATAACAAAGACCAATTCTGGCTGAATTATAGTGCAGTGGCATTAAATGTGGTCTGAAATTAAAATTCCATATAGGAAAAGCGGTGCTCGGAAAGCTTTAGCGCGTCACTCTTCCCGGCCGAAAGCCACACAACCTAAGGTACCACACCAATGATAGACGGCTAAGAGGGGAAAAGATGCGATTACAACGTAGATCTTTGGAGACCGGGGTAACAGAGCTAATTCGTACTACGCGATAAAAGGTTATTGGTTGACATCATACTACGACCAAAGAATGTTCACGATTTCATAGCTTCGTTATCTATTGTATCTCTAAAGTGGGCTGTCTAATTTTTTTTAAAAAAAAAAAAAAAAAACCATTAACCCCACTGCTGGAACGTCAGCATCCTCTATTAGTCCCACGTCATAGTCCTTGTTCCTGTTGATGTATTTACAGGTGCTTGATGACGGTCTCAGCCCTCGAGAACTGCGATGAAAGTGAGTATGTGTTCAATTAAACGGTCCAAGCGTTGTAGTCCATGGTAACTTACCTCGAGGTGGTTCTTGGCAGGCTCAAGAGCAGCGTAGGTGACCTTGCCGTGGTCAATGACGATGGCGTAGCGCTTGGTGCGGCCCTCATCATCGGCCCAGCCGAGGCTCTTGGAGAACTTAGCATCGGGGTCGGAAAGGAAGAGCTAGAAGGTCAGTCAGCAGAAACTCGAAAAGCTAAGTGTGCTATAGGTAAGCAACATACGATGTCGTCGTTCTTAACACCGTTGGCCTTGGCCCAGGCGCTCATGACGTAGGCATCGTTGTAAGCAAGGACAGCAACAACGTCGACACCCTTCTCACGGATCTCAGGGAGTTTCTCCTTGTACTCGGGGACGTGGTTCGCAGAGCAGACGGGAGTGAAGGCACCGGGAAGAGCGAAGAGGATGACCTTCTTGTCGGCCCACTCCTTGGAGGCGTTGTAGTTGATGGGGATACCGCAAGCGTTGAACTCCTGAGCCTCGGGGGTGTAGGGGATGTAGCTTTGGTAGAAGGTTAGTATTAACACAAGAAGGTTCAAAGGGTGGGTTTAGGAGCTTACGAGAAGACAACGTCGGAGGGGAAGCTGTCACCGGCCTTGATTCCAGACATTTTTATTGGATTGGTATGTTAGATTGGGTTGGAAGAGAAAAGAATAATTGGTTGTGGATGGGAAAGGGTGTTTATTTATGTATTGTGGGTGAAGTGGAAAGTCAAAAGGGAAGAGCGAAGGGCAGGAGCATGTGGCGGTTAATATATGGTTGATTCCCTCTCGGAGATCGCGTCCCACGGGCCGTAAGAGACAGACACACCTAAGGTGATCCAAACCAGAAAGATACCGAATCCTTTCGATTGGTGAGGGCTTAGGTGTGCTGTATTATCAAGAAGACCGCCCGAGACTGAAATGCCCCGCCATGTCCCCCCACCACCCTTTCACTCATGGTTACCAAGGTACGTAGTCCGTAGTACTAGTCCGACGAACCTTTTTCACTCGCCCAGTGAAGTCATTCCGGGCCCGCCGTACAGAGAAAGTGAATTGCCATCCTTTATGCAATGTATCTTACTTAATCCTTACTGTACCTCAATCCCATATCCTCAATGATGGCGTTATGGACTCTTGAGATGAGGATTGTTCGTGTCCCAATGGCGAGAAAGGTGGATCTAGCAGACCAATATTGAGCCAATCACGGCTATATCCCGAATGCATAGCAACCACTGGGCTTCGGTAGCCTTTTTCCTTATCTAATTTCTCTCTGGCGTGTTTTGTTCCGAGACGGTTATTGTACTCCGTATGGCCCAATTGAAAAAAAAAAAAAAAAAAAAAAAAAAAAAAAAAAAAAAGGGACCTTGATAGTAGTATCTCCGACTTTCACCGCCTACCGTCGACCCCTCGCTTACACGTGACTAATGTATATACGGACAGTGGCGTGGCCATACTATTTTGGGAGGGAAAAAAAAAGGTGAAGAGAGAGAAATGCTATGTCATAGAACGTTCAGTTTTTATTTTCTTTGGCTCATAAAGAATCCAGGACAAAACTGGGTCTGGTACATAGTAAACTAAGTTCGGCTATCTTGCCACTCGGACCTGAACAACGTCGGAGCGAGCATCCGAGAGACGGGAACCATACGGAGAAAGAAAGATCTGATAAGATTTGTCCTGTTACTCGAAGTTCCATCAGAGGGAGGCTTTGTCTGGTAGAAGTCGGTTATCCGCCGCCTTCAAGCACCAATCTGTAGGGATGCCGAAATTCAGGTAACCTCTCAGGACTCCAAACCCCAGGGCTTACATAAGGAATAGGTCTAGGTCTGGGCAAAGGATAACTACTAGTAACTAGACGAGTTCCCGATTACATATCAGTAAGGTTCTAGAAGCAATACACCCCCTTATCTGGGCACGCTGAGCCAATAATTTGTCAATTGTTTCACGACCTTGAATATTATTAAGCCACCGGGAACTTAAAGGGGAATACCCACATTCTGGTAAGGCTGTATCTTTTCATGAGTTTTTGTGAAGTTCAGGCATGTTTGCTTATACATGCCATTCTTGTAAGATGCTCTCATGAGCTTGGTGTCTAACACGATAATAATTTTCTCAATATATCTTTGATGCTTCGTGACTAAAATCCTAAACACTGCTGCAGTCCGTGGACACGGATATGAATATATATATAGATATGCACCGTCTCCGACACAGATACCAACTCACCAGAGATGCAAATGAAGCTCTGAACCCACAGCAGTACTATATATCTATAACAACCCACTTTTCATCCAACGTGGATGGATTTTAGGCCACCAGCCCTCTGGTACGCACTCTTGCGACATGCTATCAAGAACATGTTGAATCCCGGCATAGGTACTTTATGATTTACCTCACAGAATTGAGTACCTAAACTCGAAGCCAACAAAAGGGGCTACCTGTATATTTAGATATATAAATTAATAAAAGGATGTATTGGTGCATAAAAGTCAAAATGAACGTGCTGCTGCTTCGGAAGCTCTTACAGATGAAGCCTACTATGATGTCATATGGCAAAAGATACCTCTATAAATAGAGTAGCTTTCTATGTACTGGGTACTTGCCTTATACCTCGTCTGTGAGCCTGATCTACTTGGGAACCACTGCGGTAGTTTCAGATTGTAGTAGAGTGGTTTTGATGTCGACTACGCTTTAAATCCCGAAGTCTATGTATCGGCCGAAAGGTGTCAAAGTGCAACCCCATAGCTTTAATTGAACGTACCTAAGATAAGACTAAAAGATAACTTGCATAAGGCTGACACGTGACAAGGCTTATATACATGTCCCACATCACTTACTAACGTCTTACTGTGACTCAATCTGATATGCGTGTACATTGGTGAAATAGGATTCATACACTGTTGGGGTCGTGCGTTGGATCAATATGGCAGATACCAATCCACCGTTTACTGAGGAGTCGGCGAGAAAAAAGGTCAAAGCAGCACAGAATCTGTGGAATACCCAGTACGTATACTCTACCTTGAGCTCGAACAGCAACCATCCCCCTAGCCCTTCGTGCTTGGCCTTAAATGTAGGGATTTCATAGCATTTCATCCCATGCTTCTGGCACGAGGGGCTATAGTTATCCCCCCATGCCATAGTTTTGGTGTTTCATCCCTTGCTCGCAGTTATGCGACCACCTCGTGGCCAAAGTCATCTGTCCCCACTTCATTTGCATCGTTCTTTCTCCTTCATACACTCTTTCAAGTTTCAGTTGCATTGGCATAGTTTGCTATGTCGAAAAACCTGTTATACTCTACTTACAATATGTGAACTAGAGATCCAGTACGTGTCGCTCAAGCCTATACACCAGATTGCGTTTGGCGCAATCGTACTTCATTCTTTTCCGGGACGGATAACATAATCCCTTTCTTAACTGCGAAATGGAATCGTGAAGCAAATTACAGGCTTCGAAAAGAGTTGTTTTCCTTCTCTGACGACCGTATCGCGGTGCAATTCTGGTATGAATACCAAGATGTTCAAGATGGGATGCGCTGGAAGCGCTGCTATGGCCTCGAGGACTGGACATTTGACCGAGAAACGGGGAAGATGAGGAAAAGGATGATGAGTGGTAATGACCTGGTTTTGGGGCCTGATGGGAACGGGGAAGGGAGGTGGTTTGTCGATGGTGTTGATGTTGAAGATGTGGTGATTAGTGAGGAACATTGGTGACGAGCTTATTCGACCACACCAGTTCTTATTGCACGATTCGACTTAACTGTTGTGCAATTTTGCAAAAGTGACATGCCAAGTCAATTATGACACCGGCCTTCCATAATCTCCGACTGTTTGGCATATTGATTTATACTGCCAAGTTCTGGCTCATCCCTTAAGATCGAAGCTAGTTCACCTATCATTTAGGTGAATCTTCCCTGATCGCCAAGAAGAACCCAGCTTAGCTTTGATCGATCTCTGGGAAATTATCTGCACGTGACGAGCATGCGTGGACTGTCTCGTTCGCGATATCAGGATACTAGTCTTTTTAGCTGAATGTCCCTCCTTCATCCCTTGATTCAGAGCCCCTCCCCCCCTTCCCAACCCTAATACTGATCTTTTGCCATCAAGGATGTTGTTGTGTAAAACAAGAAAAGAATAGTAGGAGGAATAAAAGGAAAGGGACAGATGTTGAGGTCTTTGCAAGATAATGCTTTTACTGCCGAGAATCTGCAGCGCTTCTGAAAAGCCCAAAGGGAGGAATGTAGACAGGCTGGAACAAAGCCAGCCACTGTGTAGCCTCTCAGTATCGGCGAATGTACCTTATGACTGAGGGCACGAGGATATCCCTGGTGGAGACTTCTGTATGCTACTGGGAGCAAGGGGTGCGGTAGCTGTCGAAGTACTACCGCTGTTCACCTTTTCAAGTCCATCATGGTTCGGTATTGCAACTGAATTGGGCTCGAGTACATCTGAAACTTCTAGAGTTAAACATTGAACAATATAGACTTTTGTAGGATGATAGAATTCGAGTCGAGCATGTTACGCTCTGAAATTGGGAATTAGGGAGGGTTAATGTTGTACATTCCAGAGGATGATATCGACTGATACCGGGGAGACCTGAAGAATCCAAAGGAAACAAACACTTCAACGCTCATTCCACGTACCGACATTGACCTCAACATGGTATGCTCTAACCCAACTAGCGTGCCGTGTCTGCTATGGGCGGAGATTGAGTATGCTCCCTGGAACATTTGCGCTTGGGATCACTCTGGCGCGTTGAAGACTGTCTGTTATCCTTCTCTGGTACTCTCCGAATCGTGAAGACAACAACAGCCCAAAAGCATACTACCGTCGACCCGTGTCGCAATATACCCCCCGCTCCTTATTTGTGCACTCGCTGATACGTATCTGTTTCACGGCTTTGCGATGAACTAATCGTAAAGCGACTCAAAAGCATAACTCGCAAACTCGCTCTTCTACTTTGTTAAACGGGAGTTCCTGGAGGGAACAGGTACAGTTATTGCCTGTCACTTCTTACATCGCTTTCTGAAAGTCGCGTTAATCAAAGGTAAGCCGAAGGCGCCTATGTATAGTCGGAAACCTGACTTGGAGTCACTCTCTAACGATGTACCGTCTTATCGAAGATAATTTCCACATGTGGCCTGACTGTGGCTTTACCCACCTGTCGTGTTAGCCTGAGGTTACATGGCAATGGAACAAAAGGCTGTCCCTCTTGGTCCGGAGTCCGTACGCGCGCCGCTTGTCGATGTTAGCAACAGAGTCAACAATTGCCCGAGCCCAAGTTTGGTGCAAGGGGAAGAATCAATGGGAGATCCTCATTATTTGAGCTCGCCACAACCAATGTCTATTGTGACTAGTCCACCCGAGCAAAAAAGATATGTAGATAACAACTGTCTTTCGCCTACGGCGAACCCGAAAACTTCATCTAAGCGAGACTCAACCCTGTCAGCGAACTCAGTTATTTCGAACCAGGGAAAGCGGAAAACACATATCGGGCCATGGCAACTTGGGAAGAATCTTGGGGAAGGCACAACAGGTCGGGTGCGACTAGCGAAGCATAAGTATACTGGACAAACTGCTGCAATTAAGATAGTGTCGAAGACATCTGCGGCGATGACCCAGAGTGTCAGTATTGCAGCAATGGACCGGAATAGAGGACTTCGAGGTAAATCGGGGACCAGACAAATGCCATCTGGAATCGAGCGGGAGGTCGTCATCATGAAACTTATTGAACATCCAAACGTCGTCCGTTTGTACGATGTGTGGGAGAATAGAGGTGAAATGTAGGTGGGCCTTGAGGATTCGATCATAGCAGTACTAACATTCAACAGATATCTTGTACTCGAATACGTTGAGGGCGGGGAGTTGTTCCACTACATAACAAAAAATGGACCACTTCAGGAATTCGAAGCAGTCAAGTTATTCCGACAGATACTTGCTGGCCTTGGATACTGTCATCGCTTCGGTATCTGCCACCGAGATTTGAAGCCGGAAAATATTCTTTTGGATTCGCAGGGCAACGTGAAACTTGCTGACTTTGGAATGGCGGCCCTTCAACCGGCGGGTTATTGGCTTAAAACATCATGCGGAAGTCCGCATTATGCTGCCCCGGAAATCATTAGAGGTGAAAACTACCACGGCGATAAGGCTGATCTATGGAGCTGTGGTATAATCCTATTTGCTCTGCTGACCAGTTATTTGCCATTTGACGACCAGGACGACATCAGAAACACATTAAAACTGGTGAAAACAGCCAAGGTCGAGATCCCATCAGATGTGAGTGCCGAAGCGGCGGATCTCATTCACAAGATCCTCCAGAAAAAGCCAGAAAAACGAATTGCTATGGCGGATGTTTGGAAGCATCCTCTCTTGAGGAGATATGAATGCTTGGACCCAGTAATGTCTAATCCTTATATAGGTCCTGCACCTTCGTGGTCTGTGCAGGAGTGTGGAGCGCGCATTGGCAGACATGAACTTGAGTCGGAAAGTGATATATTAAGGAACCTTCAAACATTATGGCACGACGTAAAAAGGGAGGTCTTGATTGAAAGGCTATTGGATCCAGAGTAAGTTCGGTTCGCTACGATGTAGCTCCACTCTACTGCTTGATCGGTGCATGTAGGAAATTTTAATATTGACAACCCCTACAATAGACCGACACTTGAGAGAATGTTTTACAATGCTCTAGTCAGGTTTAGAGATGAGCATTTGGAGAACTGGCCAGGCCAGTCTCTTGAGTACTCAGCCAGTGATTATCACCACATGTCCAGGGATTCAAGTGGGACGTTCAGCCAACGGGATAATGGCCGCTCAAGAGGATCTCGACGACGTGGCCAAGTCCCCATGGGTAAAGCCGCTCAATTAAGACGCAGTGCTTTTCAAGAGCCAAAATCCTGCGCAACCGTCGGCAGCTATGATCCCTTCCGTTCACCATGTCATGTTGTGTCCGAAAAAGAAGGATATACCCATATCACATCCCATAGGGACGTTCCGGACAATGCAGGCAAAAGGAAAGAATCGGATGCAATTGCAGAGGCAAGCGCCATATCTGAAGGAGACTCTGGGAATCAAACCCCATGCCCTCCGAGCTCCCCTTTTGCGATTGTACAGAACAAGAAAAAGCCGAGCTCTCTGAAGTCTTTCCACTCAAGAACCTCACATATTGGGAACCGACGACAACTTAACGGTATGACGGCGCCTCGTTCTGCAAGCTACAAGCGAAATGTTTGTTTCCGCCACGTGCGAAACCGTTCGCAAGGCTCGACAACTGCAATGAAAACGAAGGGTGCCCCAGTAAATGTCCCAGATAAAGACATGAGCGAGAATAGCCTGGTGTCCATAGACGCTGGCCCCTTTGCTGATCAGGAAAGCAGCCCACTATTGCCTGCCCAACCAGCTGTGGTCCGAAGGCCCGGTGTTGCCCTGAGGACGTGCGCACCTCAAAAGAAGGTGCGCGAGTCAGATTTCATTTGGAAGGATGATGCACGCCAGGTCTCGCATGAGCTTAGCCAAATCTGCGAGGAGGCCTTTAATCGCGCCTCATTATCAACAGGCTGCACAACAACAAGTACATGCATGAGCGCAGAGACCCCCGCAACGTCCGTGTCAATGGCCAGTCCTGAAGCATCACATAGTCGTATCGCTACTAGCAATCCAAAAGCGCCGGTGACACCTCCACGCTGTGGAGAGTCCCCAAGATCTTGTACTGCTGCTGAATTGGCTGAAACGCGACGCAAACTCATTGCCTATTCCACTCAGGATGGCACAGAGGGTGTTCCTGAATACCTTGTAGGTGTGATCAAACATCTTGACCGTCTAATCGAGAAGGACAAGGAGCGGCAGTGTGAGCGGTTTATAACTCCTGAAGATGCTAGTGGACCAGCTGCACAACCTAGCGTATCGCCCCAGGATGCCGGTGGCCTGCCAAAAATATCAGAAGAGCTCCACAACCGACAAAGCAATGGTGAAAAACAATACAAGCCTTATCGACCTGGTCTAACAACGAGCACTGGCAACTACACAGGTCGCCTTAGTCGGAATGGCATAGGAACCATCCGAATGGTCCCTCAAAGTTCTGTGCCTTCCTTAGAAACTATTCAACCTCTGACAATCCGCAAGAAAAGCGAAGATCCCTCCCCTAATGATAATCACGGTCCATTTGCGGACGGCTCCAACGAGGACAATCTTGCACCATGCAGATATTCTTCCATGAACTCCTTCCATTCCCACCGTCCTTGTGAGCTTGACCCTATCGCAGAAATCCCGCCAAAGTCAGAGAAGCGGAACGCAGCGCGATATCCCGACAACAAGAAGTGGTCGTGGTTACCTATCAAGTACCAACCACCCATAGAAACTGCATGCAAGAATCTGAAACCGCTACACCCAGTCGACAGAACTGTCACTGTGCATGAGGTAAACCCCTCTACAGATAATTCAACCAATCAGTCGGAGACACCAGCAGGGAAGAGCAAAGGAGGCTTCTTCAGGAAGTTCATGAAGGGGAAAGCAAGTAATCGCAAGCACCCTACAATAGGTCAGTACCATCGAACCAATACCGCATGAGCCTCGTCTGACAAACCTGTACCAGACTCCCAAACCACAGAAACAACACCCATACTCAACAAGTCCACAGAACATACTCGCTTGGTAAACGCCGACAAACCCCTCCCCAAAAGACCTGGTGCCTCACGCAAGCCCGTGAATTGGTTTGCACGTATGTTCTATTTCACCCCTGCCACCAAGGCCGTCGCCCTCAACACCTCAAAATTGAAAGGCAGAAAGGAAGTGCACAAGATCCTCCGGGAATGGAAGCCCTTTGGAGTGAATGTCCATTACGACAAAGCCGACGGCATAATCCATGGTAAAGTCTCCAGTTCCAATTGTAAGTCAAGAACATCATACCTATGCACACTATTCCAGTATCCTAACTATTATTCAGTGGGTCGCATCCGCCCTGTTGCATTTTCCGCTGAGTTCTACACCGTCCTCGAAGACGGCCGACGAGGCAACCTCAGTCTGGTACGATTCAAACAAGAACGAGGCGCAGTCTCATCCTTCAACCAGGTCATCGATACTCTCAAATTTTACATGAAGCAACGCGGGCTGCTAGTCGAAGACCCAGTTCGTGCACAGCAGATGATGAAGGTTCTTGATAAATACCAAAATCCTCAAGGTGAATGAAATGAGTCGAGTTACTAGCATTCAACGTTCTATCTTCCCATGAAATCTGTTTACTTCTATACCCCCAACAACTTCTACCAACAAGAAAGGTACAGAAGCACGAAATATTTGTTCTACTAATACCCTATTCACATTTTTTCCATCTTATACTCCCGAAGTTGGGATCGGTTTTGTTTGCATTTGTGGTATCATCTTTTGATCTGAATTTTGTATTACTGGATGGCGTCCGGCCTCTCTTTTTCTATCCTGATGTGTGTATGTTTCTGTATCATCCATTTTCTCTCTTTTACGTACCGGTATGCCCTTGTCTGTTCACTCCAACTCATCGAAAGCCCATTCTTTATACTCGCAACAATCTCCTATGTCATACATCACATTCGTTCAACACTGGTCTCAACCTAAACCCGGAATACACATCTCGTCGTCTCATTTGCAATTTCTCGACAAATGTCCCTCCTTCATTTTCATGTAGTCTGGCCCCTTCATACACAAAGCAAAACAACTCATCTGTTCTGTCCCGAGGTCCGCCAGTTCCAGGATACCTACCATTCGTTTATCTTCCATACTTGGCTTACAGGAAGCGTCTTGCAATATGTTAGGTAGGAATTAACTTAGATAGGAATAAATCAATTGATATCTTCATGATTACTGTCTCCAAGGTAGATTAATGGAATGGTATGGGTGTCATTGGATTGCAGTAAGACCGGTATTCGCATAGAACGATCATACTATAAGCAATCTAAATCCCTGAGTCAAATGGTGGAAGATGTACAAACGCTACTCTAATGGCACAAAGATACTATTAACTTTATAAGTACTTGCCTTGTACTAGAATTCAAGAAAGAAATAGACTCATAAGACCATAGCATTCGAAGGAAAAGTATGCACAATGCAATATAAAAACCAAAATCAACAAGTGAGCATTGGAATCTGCGAGTCATAAAAAGATAAAAACAAAAATTGATCAGACAGCCTCCCAAGTAACACAAAACAGGTTATGACGGCAAATAGAAAGACGGCGGTAAAACAATATAAAAAGATGACCTCCTTTTTCGCAATGGCAAATACCTTGATCACAAATAACAAGCAAATCGCAAACAAGCCGCGAAAATGGAACATATCATGAAAATACGACAGAGAGCCACCCGAAATGTATAGGAACACTGAGAAAGATGAAACAACTACCGCTAGAAAAAAGAATCGAAAATGGTCCATCAAAAGAAAAAGACGAGAGAGGTAAATGTAGCAAAATCCCACACCATGATTGGTTCCGTGATAATCGACGCTGAGAGGTATCCATGTCCAATGCATACAACACTTATTCTCTTTATCCTGCCTGAGCCATACTCGCCGATTTGGGTTACTGATCCAGATCTGTTCGCATACACAGGGATAATAAACTTTCTAGGATGTACCAGAAAATTCGGTGCGCAGATTATGGATTATCAGACATTGCCTGTCAAGCCGGACCCAACAACATCTCAAGTACCGACTCGGTCAAACAGAGCAATCCGGAAATGAGGGCTAAAATGTTTGCAACGGCGCAAAGTAACCCAAAACCGCAGTGATATGGAAGACTGGATGTCCGAGAGAAAACAAAACGGAGATAATGACAGAAAGAAAATTCCATTAGTGGGTTGCCCCAGATAGTTTATAAAGCCGTGATGTTGTATTTCGCAAAGGGAAATTTAGGTGATAAATAAAAGAATTGCGAGTTATCGATTGTCAAGTGTGAGGCCCGTCCGATTGAATCCGCAAAACTGACAATCCGCACTACCTCATTGGCAGTCATTGATGACCGACAACTCCCTATACAGATCGTGCAGCTCATAACACTCTTGCATCTCGTTTCCATGGCTTCGTAGCAGTCGAAAAATTGTTGTTATTTGTTGTTTTTCTTTTTTTTTTCTTCTCAAATATTCCATCCACTAAGAGGTATCGTTACCACTTCCTTCTTGCGAACGACGTTTTCAGCCTTCGTCATCGCCGTGGCTTCAAGTCGAACATCCACCCGGGTATTTGTCATAATCTTCTGTCGTCGCCGTATGCTGCCTTATCCTGTCATCGGTATGGGAGGAAACAGGAGTACGCTTCGTTCTCGCATTGTCATGATACCTCTCTTGCTTTGATTTTGATGTTCCCCATCTTTCCTTCCCCATAGCAAACGGCACAGTTGTGCCTTCCAAATCAAGGAATGTTTGCATGTGAAATGTGGAGGACCGTGTGGCCAGCACACACAACCTTCCGCGTCAACCACCAACGAAACTGAATTCGGTATCTGCAGCTCCATCCCCGTCTATTCGCACCAACATTTACTCATCTACCCCAGCTCCCACCCAGACCATCACCGCATTGCAGGAGTCTCGAGAATGTGTCATGGTGGGCTTACTGATTCAAGCCCCGCCGGTTTAGGGCATTCAGCATATCACTGTCAGTGCTGGAACGACCCTGGCTGTCTCCTGGATTCAACATGTCACGAACATTCAGGCCACCACGAGACGAGCCACCAGGAGTAGAAGTGGGTGGGGGAGTCATCGCGCTTTGACCAGGGTGCATAGGAGGATAGGGTGAATTGTGGGGAGACGAAGAGTGGCGATTATCGTAAGGATACGCCGACTGCGGAGAAGGACGTCGATCATGCTGAGCTGGGGGTGGATAGTATGGACTTGAGGCAGAATGCGCTTGATATCCTGGAGCAGATGTTGCCGGCGTTACGGGTGCCAGATTGGTTGGATCAGGATACTCGAATCCAGAACCGGAGCCGCGACGGCCAATAGGTCTCTGTTCACAAAGGGACCGATGAGTAAGGGTATCTTTTACGGCGGAGAGGGATGACTTGGGACTTACAGGATCTTGAGAGACGGATGAGAGGGGTGGAGGTGCGCTATAGGGATACATTCCCTGTGGCGGGGGAAGTGTGGCATCCGGTGGAGCTTGAGGTTGTTGTTGAGGTGGTAAAGGCTGACCATGAGCGCCGTAAAGCATTACCGGGGCACCACCACGTGGTTGGTTCTGTGCGTTTCTCAGGTGTGGGTAGGCAGCATGTGCAGGAACAAAAGCTTGCGCCTGGGAGGAAACTGGTGTGAACATGCACTCTTGGTTGAAGCGGATACAGTTACTGCAACGCCCATCCTGAGAACTTTCGAATCCCGAGCACCTAATCTATTTACCGTTAAATCCACCGTCAGCTCACAACTGTCTACTCAAGAACCGGACAATATAGCTCAAAGCCCAATACTGTAGAAGCATACCTTCCGTCTCCGGCAGTAACGACAAGCGATAGCTGTCCGCTGTCGTGGAGCGGCAGCTTGGTAAACCACTTGGGGCGGTGCTTGAGCATAAACATCTGGGGGGCGATAAGCACCAGGGGGCGGTGGAAGGCGGTAGGGGTCTTGCGGGCCCTGAACATGCGGGTGAATGGCAGCCATGTTGGGCGGCGGATACTGTGACTGCGGCGGCGGAGGATATTGGTGATCCGCACTCGGTGGAGGGTACGAAGCCGGAGGATACTGGACGCGACCACTGTGTCAGTGACCGCAGACTCAATTGTGGAAGGTAAGAATCGATGGAAACAGGTGAAAAGATGAGGCTCCTAGTGACAGCGAGGGAGGGGGAAGCTGATGTATCACAGCAAAGAGGAAACGGGGGAGCCTGTCGGCGCAAAAAAGGTCAGTGTGGTATAAAAGAGTGAAACATACAGGGTATTGTGAAGCCGGCGGATAATGAGCGGAAGGGTTATCCTCAGGTTGACTAGTGTTCCACTGAGGAGGTGGATACTGTCCCTGTCGATTAGGGTCGCTGAAATCGTGGGGGTTGCTGGACATTTGTAGTCGAGAGCGCGCGAAAGGCTGCTTAAGAAACGGAACGAGACGGGGGTGGGAAAAGGAAAAACAAATGCAGGATGATGTGAGAGTCGAGTCACGTCCCGCGGGTTGTTTGGTCGAAGCTGTTGGCTGAGCAGGGATAGTTGTCCGTATGTATGGGTGTATGTATGGGGTTATTTGTATGTATGTATGTAAAGGAACGGAACGGACGATCGTATGTAAGTATGTATCGGTGTATGTATGTATGGTACGTATGTACGCTGTACGCAGGCCAAGTGTGTCTGTGTGGTGTGCGTGTGGTGTGCGGTGGTGCGTGAGAAAAAGTGCAAGGCGACCAGGATTGGAGAGATGCGGAGTCCAAGCCGGTCAGAAAAGCAGTCCAAATCAAAACAGTTCCAGCTCCCGTCGGGTGATTTGCAAGGCTAGCATAGCCTCGTGGTCACGCTGGAACCAGACGGGGAAGTAATAAGGAAAGATGAGGGCCTAATCCACAGAGGGAAGAGGAAGCCGAAGAGGAAACGCGGGATAAGAACGAAGAACAGGGGGTGGGAGGCGAGAGGCGGTGGAGAGCCACCAGGCAAAAGAGGGAAAAAAAAAAAAAAAAAAAGGAAAAAAAAAAAAAAAAAAAAGGAAGAGCCTCTACTGATTTCCAGTGATTCCAGGTATGATGTGAGTGTTGATGCTTCCTTTTATTCCCTTCTGGTTCAGCAAATGATGGTCCCGTATAAAGTAGGTTGGGAGGCACAAGAAAGAAAATACGATAGTAGTAGAAGTGGACTCAGGCGGGTTAACAGATGAAAGAATAAAAACGACGAGGGCCGCAAACCCACTAGAAAAAGCAAAGTCACTGCTCGGGCAGTAGGTCCTAGTAAGTAGCGTTAGGTAGTAGGAATCAGCAAGCACAGGAATAGTATCCCTATAAGCCTAACAGTAGCGTCTATGCACTGTATCAGTATATCAAACACCACAACCACAGTTGCGAGATGAGCTGGGCCAACTTGCCGGCAGGGGGCACTATGATATTGGAATTTATTCCACCTTTTCTGTTATTATTCTTTTTATTTTATTATTTTTCTCCTTGCCAAAGAAAATAAGAAGAAGAGGAAGAAGAAGAAAAATAAAAATAATAAAAGGCGTGTGCACAAACGGGGATTTCAAGGTAGTAAATAGTTTCTGCAGGGGGAATTCCGCAAAGGTGTGCTTAGGGAAGCAGGAAGTCTTAGGGAGTTTTTCTTGAGGGAGCTTACCACAAGGTAGTGCCGGTGGATGACCTCTATGGAATTGAATCACAGTAAGAAGTAGAAGAAATGTAGGAGAGCTACAAAGTATCCTTTTTCACACTTTGTCTTTTTATGGGAAGAAGCAAAGCCCACTGAGAAATAACACCAATAACAAAAATTAAAACAAAATTAAGGGAGAAATAGAGTAAGTGGTGACCGAGGAAGCGAAGAACGAGATGCAATCGAACAAACAGTTCTTACTCCATAGATAGTTCGAAAACAGACGAATGACGAAGACGGAAGGGACTCAAGCCTTCACTGCCCTTCTATTTTTCTTTTTCTTTGCTTTTTATTTTCGATAATCCTAGTCATATTATTATTTCTACAATAAAATACGAATACTGCCACTCTCATCTAAACGACTGGCCACGTAGTAGCTGCCTACTTCGTAACAAGATCATGAAGACCAATAGGTCAGGAAATATTGATACTATAAGACTGGTTCTTTGGGTCGCCGACTCGCCGGTCCGTCCGGGAGGCAAAAAATAAAGAACAAATCAAAGGAGGGAAACGGTTGGGTCAAGCGCGTCAAAATACACGAGACGCAGGGTGGGAGTTCCACGGCTGGCGGAAAGCGGAAAGGCGGGAAGATTCGCAGATGGAGATCTCAAGGGATGTTGTAACAGGGCAATTCCTTGGGTCGACTGGGTCTTTGGGTATGCTGGAACCTGGAAAATTTGACTGTTTGTCCTATGAAAATTCGTCTTCTTTGAGGTACCACGGACAATTCACTAGTCATTATTCAGGTAAAGAATATTGTTATTGGTCCAAAAAAAATAATAATAATACTAAAAATCATCACCACCACGCGGGTAATTAATTATCGTTGCTGAAATAATTGCCAGATTCCATCGGTAGGCGATGGCCGGGCAGAGAGAGGTTGATGCGATTGGCACAGATGGGGCAATGGATGTTGTGGGCATTATCATCGGCGTCAGCACCAGCTGGGCACTGGAGAAATATAGGTGTAAGCAGGGGGAATAATAAATAATAAAAATTGCTTATACGAATGATATTTCATAGATGAGGTGGTAAAAAAAGAATTACAGTAGCGGTCATGAAAAGAAAACACCGTCGAAGAACGGTCCGCGGACAGGGTGGGGCCCTGACCAACACGCCAGCGACCCATAGACATGGACGGGGGAGTCTCTAAGACGCAGCTAAAGCATTCATGGTTCCATGGAGATCACCTGAATCGCCGTAAGCCCTTCGGGTTGGGCGTTTACCAGACCCCGGCAACCACCCCAGCAGCGACTACTGTAGAGTCTAGAGCCTGAAGAGGGGCGTAAGTTTGCAAGTGACGAGTGATGACGGATGAAGGGTACTCCGGGACGGGTAAAGGCGCCGTGACGGAACTCCACCGACCGCTCCAATTCCTTCCGTCTCCAGTTTGGGCTCTTTTTTTTTCCTCTCTTTTCTTCTTTTTTTTTTTTTTTTTTTTTTTTTTTTTTTTGGCGACTTACAAGGATGATTAAGTTGCTGTCCGAAAGTGGCTTAGGGATACTGGTAATATTACTTACGTCCTACCGGGCTTGAAATGATACATACATATCTAACTCTTAATGGTTGAGATCGATTCATTCGCATATGCTTTATCAGGAACATGTTCTTTGATCATTCTTATTTTAGGTATGGTTTCGTACTCTCTGGCTTTCCATTTTTATCTAAGACAAAAGGAATAGCTGTACAAAGATATGGAGACTAACTTCCAGATGTTTCATCTGACCATTGGCTGAACGGCCTCAGGCTATCCCTTTTCAGGATCTAAGCCGGTGCCCTGTGCTTTGCACTGGTCCCCAGATAGGAACTACTTGCAGTAGTAACTTACGTTCAGGTGTGAGACTAGATACCATGCGTACTCCATCGTGACCTGCAGATAGACGATACAGATTCAGGTCCTCCTAGATGGGTACAGCGGTGTATAGGATATGCATAACTTCAATAATGGATGGAGACCCCCAACGGCGCTACATCCCAATCACCTTCGAAAGTACATACGTAGTACACAGAGGGGCAAGTCTACTTGATCATTAGTTATCAAGATGGGAGGGAAATGTAGACCTACATACATGCTGGGCCCACCCGGGTAATGCCCGAATCCCTAGAAGAGGGGCTGACGGCCCGTGGATGGCAACGAATAATCGTTTAAAGTGTACCAATCGCGGCCTGCAGAAGATTAATCATCCTACCCTTTTTCCGTAGTTATCAAGCCTTCATGAATAAAGAAATTTACCTCAGGTTACACTGCTTACTAGCTGAGGTACTCGGATCACAGCAAACTCGACTCATTGGAGTAAATTCATCTACCAAAGAAAAAATATGTTGGGAATCATATGAAAGCCCTAATTCCACGGGCTCTTCACCAGCTCGTGTCCCTTTGTCCTCCGTCTATCGTTACCGGGCTCATGTTCTTGGGACACACTAGGGATTAAGGGTACCAAGGTTCTCGATACATAGTGAAGAGTTCATTTCTTTTTTTTTTTTTT